>NC_041345.1:5994092-6011592 GCF_004354835.1 Perca flavescens | reverse complement strand
AGCACTCATAAGAATTCAAATTTATGGTTATTAAAGAGAAGCAGAGAAGGAAATGAGGACTTACAGTATATGGAATTGAGAATAGGGAATGTTTTAGTGCATATTATTGAAGGTATTGTGAGACCTGCGCTGCTTGTACGTCCACTACTTCTGTGTGAGCAGCAACATGTATACTTTGTTTTGCATGTGCATGCTTTCCTACCAGCATGCATTTGTTTTTGTTTGTATGTATGTGCTTGCAAGCATACTGTGTGTGTGTGTGTGTGTGTGTGTGTGTGTGTGTGTGTGTGTGTGTGTGTGTATGTGTGTGTGTAGGCAGGCAGCAGCAGAGCACCGCTGGGTGATGGCCTAATTCAGCAGGGCTCAACATCAAAGAGGCAGGCTGCTGTAAGAGCTTCAGCTATCCTTACTCTGACATGAGTACTGTCACACACACACACACACACACACACACACACACACACACACAGAGAGCGAAATGGATGGAAAGAAGAAGAGAGGAAAATAGATGCAAAGAAGAGAGAGTGACATGGGGAGAAAGAGAGGAGACTCCCGTGTTATTTAATGCATTGTGCACAAAACTAGCAGGGAGGGAGTTTGGGTCCTGTTAGCCATGCAGACTAAAATGTGTGCTCTTCTGGACCTGTAGGGCATACTGGATGAACAGCCAAGTTGCGTATATGTCACATCATTGCATTTCAAGTGTATGAAAGAACAAGGGCTGAGAGGGCAGGACAGGTCAGAGGACGCCATTATTGAGAACTTGACTTCATAAAACATGTTGGAAAATTGTCTTTCGATTGTACTAAGGATAGCACATTTTCTATATGAGTATGTAACAAATCTAAAGATATATCTTGTTTGTTTATTTTGTACAAAAAAATGACTATTTGTGATTTTACAGGGAGTTATGTGCTGAAATATTTCTTAATATTTCATTTATTTTTTATGCTTATTTAAGATTAAAGATTCATAAGTTCATATTTAGCGTACAGTCATAAGAGTGATATTGATCTTCTTGTCTAACTCTCTTGGCTCTTGCTAAACTATTCCTTTAAAGGGGAGCTATGCAGCTTTTTTAGCTTAATTTACCTTAACTGAACAGCTTCGGAGTCATTGGAATGGTTATATGACTTTTTTCGAGTTGAATGGTGGTCGTCTCACTCCCCCCCTAGCGCCTGTGAGCGGAAAAACCACCCGTGCAACTTTCGGCCAGCGAGCCGCCGGTCTCAGCGTCAGGATGTATGCCGTGATATCAGGTCTCGCGATGCAACAAATTGCTTCACGGCACTGCACACATAGGCCCATCCAGGAACCGAGTTTTTCACACTATCGTCATGGCTGAGCCGGCAAAAAAGAAGCAGAAAGCTAGGAAAGCATTGTCGGAGGAACAGAGTAAGAGGAAATGGCAGACTGACCGAGCAAGGACTCAGACACAAGTAAACATAGGAGCTGCCAGATATCTATTCTGAAGCTGTAGGGGGAGCTCTGTAGAGAAACCTGCGAGCAAAAAGCGCATACTGCCTCTTTAAATAATGTCATTTTCTCCGGTAGCTCAACATGTACATGACATGCTATTCCTATACAACTTGCTCACAGCAGATGGGTGCATGATTGCACACCTTAAATAATTCCACTTTCCATGGTTAACATATAGTATTTTGGAAAAGAATGTCTTTTATTTTGGGCTATGGGCAGCATCAATCTACAGCACAATGCTTTAGAAGCTTTAACTGCGTCAAATACGCATATCATTTATTTCCATTTCTCAACCAGCCTAGCAACTTTAGTAAGCGTGTGACTATTTCACAAAACTTATGAAGGCACTGACATCAATAGTAACACAGCTTACTATGTTCTTGGGATTTATATATATATATATATATATATATATATATATATATATATATATATATATATATATATTTTAAATGTAATCTTTATTTGATTTTTGTGCATATAACTAAACATATTTTGTTCAATCGTGGCTCCTTACAGTCATAGATATAAAAGGAAATAGCAACAGTCATACTAAAGAAAACAATAACAAAAGAGTCATGGCTACAGGTGTCCGCCATCAAATAAGTACAAATCCATTATCTTGTTCACTGTTGTATCAGTTCAGGTCATAAACTATTTCCACTGCCATAAATCATCTATTCCCTCACTCTTAACTGGTAAGTATTTGTTTCCATAGTGAAAATCGCTTCTATAATTTCTAACCATTGTTTTATAGTAGGGGGTTCAGTCTTGTGCCAGTTTCTTGTAATTGCTTTTTGCGGAGTTTTATAATATTTAATAATTTTATTTGTCACTATTTTATTATTAAGATGCCACAAAATGTAAAGAAAATGAAACCGTAACCAGGAACATGTTAGGTAACTTTGCATGTTAACGCTTTCAGTGAGTGGCATGTGTGTGACATATGGGCCTCCCTCATTAAATTCTTTCTCAGTGTGCTAGAAAAAAAATACACGCTAACATTTGTTTGAAGTGTTGTGTGGTATATCGTGCTGTGGTCCCTCTAAATCACGCACACAACACATCCATAGAGTATGAGCAGATGCTACTTAGCTGAGCTCTGTTCTTGTCCTCTCCCTTCCTTCCTCCTGTTGTCTCTTCATGTGTCTTTTTTATCTCTCTCTCTCTCTCTCTCTCTGTATCACCTAGTTTTTCTCTGTTACATGTCCTGTCATATGCCTCTTCCTGCTTCCTGAAAAGTGTTGTTTTTGAATCTGTGGTGTGCGTGTCCTGCATTTCTCAGAAATCACCGAAGACACCGGAGTTTTTATTGTTTCTCGATTACATTTACAGTAACATGCAGTGATGTAATTAAATGTGCCTTGTTGGCTGTCTTGGCAAGTGGCAAAACTGCGTGAATTTTTAACTTTGCATTGACAACTGGCACATAAAGAGAGTGATGAAATGACTAGGAGATGTTGCACACATTGCCTGCCCACTTATTCCATGCTTCTCGCCTACTTCCTTTCTTTCGTCTCGCTCTTGTCTGTGTGTGTTAAATGGAGTAAGTGGAGTCATTTCAGTACACTGATTCCAATGAGGTAGTCTCTCTGTCATCCCTCCCTTCTTCTTCTTCCCTCTCACACACTCCATTTGCAGGGTAAACAAGGGCTTATCCCAGGATAACACCATTATTTTCTGCCTTCAGCCCACACATTGGATGCATTGAACTTTGACCGTCTGTCTGGTCAGCACTTTACGTAATTCAGTGGACCACTATACACCTACACACAGAGAAACACACAGGGACTGGCTTAATATAAGTCACATAAAACTACTTAAACAAGAACGTAACGTGACTTTACAGACATCATTGCGTCACTGAATAAGGTCCGTAAAACTCGGTTGATTTCATAAAGTGAGTTATGTTATATTTAGGCTATATCCTTGATGTTTCACTTCCGGGATCTCAGGAAATTCCGCCGGATGCATGTCATTTCCGTTTCCTTCCGCTTTCTTTGTGTTGGCATTTTAAACTCCGGTTGATTTATGAGCACTATGGTTAACTGCTCCTCAGATCTCTGCAGGGTAAATCCAGACAGCTAGCTAGACTATCTGTCCAATCTGAGATTTCTCTCGCACGACTATTTTACAGCGGCTCTGTGCGGAGCTTAGCGCCACCCAAGACGATTGTGATTGGTTTAAAGAAACGCCATTGAACCAGAGCACATTTTCTTCCATCCCGCAATGCTATGTGGAGTAGCCAGACCCTCCTCCGCTCCGCAGTGTGTGGACGGTCTGGCAAAGCAAGTCTATGTTATGTTATGGTTTCACACGGGACACAAACCCCGGTCTCTTGAGGAAAAAAAATCATGTGTTTGTTTGACCCATTCATCACCACAACCTGCCTCCTTACGCGGAATTTGGAGCTCTTATACTTTGTCATCTCTCTACCGCCTTTGCGTTGGCTATAATAACTACAGCCACAGGAGGTCGCTGCAAAACAAGAAACGTAATTATTAGTTGTTGCACAATCGACATACATCGTCGTTTTCTGGGTGAGAAAGGTCTCATGCTGAAGAATATTTTGCAGCGTTACAATTTAATAAGACTGAAAAGAAATTCTCATGCAAACAAGATTTAAGTAGCAGTAAGAAGTTTAAGGTTTACTACTAAAGGTAAACTTAAAGTCATTGTGACTGTGTGAGGAGCACACTAGTCATTCATTAGGTGAATGTGAATGACAAAATAAGTGAAATACTTCTATTACTAATCTATAAAGAAATGCTTAAACCTGCATTGGTTGATGCTTTTGGACACTTGGGAGCAGCACAACAAGCTGTGAGATGATAACATGTTAGCAAAAAGTTCAATTTTTGTCCACCAGAGGGCACTCTACAACATCCCTGTTGGCAACACTCGTGTTTAACCCTTTAAGTTTCATATCTTAAGTTTGTATTTTCATACATTTTATTTATCAGAACTTTAATATATTTTGTTCTGTTGTGACTATAAAACAAACAAGTTTATTTTTAAACTGCATTTAGTGAGGACTCATAAATAACTACAAATGACTAATGTTAGGGAAATCTGTTCATGTTTTGTTATGTGTTTCTGGATTTTCTTTTAAATATGTATCGGCCGATATATCGGAATATCAGATTTTTAAATCACCAAATATTTGTATTGATATCGGCCTTAAAAATCCTTTATCGGTCGGGCTCTTAATACAATTGTCTGTCATTTGATCCATTGTTAATATAACATATTGATTAGCTGTGCCACGCTACGTCCCGTAACGCCCTGCTGTGCCCGGCTATGACATGAACTACTACGACTACCATTGTAGTCACTGTTCCATTATCTCTATTGTGACTATTACGCCACTGTTCATCATAACCCCAACCGGCACCGTCAGTCACCGCCTACCAAAAGTCTAGGTCTGCCGAGGTTTCTTCCTAAAAGGGAGTTTCTCTTCGCCACTGTCGCAATAGCCACTGCTAATGCTTGCTCTATATTTTGTAAAATATAGAGTGTGGTCTAGACCTACTCTACTACTCTACTACTCTAAGTGTCTCGAGATAACTTTTGTTATGATTTGATACTATAAATAAAATTGAATTGAATAAATGTATAAACTAAATGTATTACTGTGCAAGAAGGAATAAAGTTAGATAAGTTCAATAGATGACTGTAGTCCATGTACAAGTTGTTAATGATATGTCACAAAAATGGGATGAAAGATAGGAGTAAAAGCTGATGAAGGGGAATGGCAGGGGAGAGGGAGTGAGAGATGAACAGATGGGAGAAAGATACAACAGAGACAAAGAGGACGGACAAGAGCTGAGAATGTCCCTCTTGGATTTCATCTTTCCCAAAATGTAGATCATCTGTTTTCAGCACTACGGACAGAACCATCAAGTGTCCCACTGAAATCTCAACGGTTTCTTTTCAGCACCATGGACAGCGCCATAAGCCTCAATACCACACTACATCTAACCCATAATTCCTTTGACTTTACTGGACAGTTTTGATGGTAAATAGCGACATAAAACATGGAGAGAAGCTGTTATTCCATTGTAATCTACCGTCTATATGATCCTAATCGGATTTCTTGGTCTTTTTCTGCATCCTTTATTCCCTCCCATAGCTCTCCATTTTCTTGCTTCTGTCTTTCCCCCCCTTTCTTTACAGCGCACTAAATCCTCCTTGTTGATCTAAATTTCATATATCCAGTCTGGCTTGGCTGGTTAACCTGTCAGGCATAACATAACATAACATAAAAAAATGCAGCAATGGGCAGATACAGGAGAATAGGAAGTTGTTTGATACACACACACACACACACACACACACACACACACACACACACACACACACACACACTAGACTCTCTGTAGTTGTATTCATAATGTGTGTCTGTGTGTGTGATAATTAGTACTTGTCGGCATGAGGGTGTATGCATTCTTTTATGCTTGCATGTGTGTGTTAAGTAACAGTGAAGCAAACAGTGTGAATCTCTTTATTCCATTATTTATTTTTCATTATCTACAAAGAGCTTCTTTAACTCTGACAGGCGTCTGAAGTCCCACTGGCTCCCCTCAAAGTCACCATGACTCATTCTCCCTCTCTTTCTCTCTCTCTCTCTCTCTCTCTCTCGCTCCTTTTCTCTCTAATTGTTCTTCAAGGAACAACAAAGCAAACCCCTGGCCACCGCTTCTTAACTTCTGAGGATTCAATTATTCAAAAGAGGTAATTGTACTGCACAGTCATCTAAAACTCACTCGCTAACCCACAGACACGTTTCTATGTGCGTTATTGTTTCTCTTTCCGTATGTCTGTATCTTTCAGCAATCTTGTGACCTGTTCCAATTTGCATTATCAAATGCATTATCATCTCCAGCTCCCTCTAACAGCTGCAGCAATTTGGCGAGGTGAAGAAATCCTCGTTATGCAACAGTACTCAATTCGGGTCTCATACATTAAGCTAATTTGCCTGAATTAATGTTTCATGAAAACATTTCACATCAATTGCTTCAGACTCTTGATCTCAGTTTTGTGCGCATCAGAGGTCAAATGAAAGTCACTTGTATCTCTTGGCTAATTGACGACAGTTGAAACAATCAGAAACCTTTATCACTCTCCTGCGCCTTCAAATGACATTTGTGACAGCGATAAATTACATGTATGACCTTGTTTAGCCTGGTTATTTATAACAGCTACATTTAGGACCAAAATTACATTCAGCCCATTTCAGTTGCAGCGATCAGCGCTGCTTGAGGTACAGATTTAGTTGTGATTTAAATGCAATAAGCGGATCAAAAATATACCAAAATAACCTCATGATGCCGTTTTGTAAAAAGTCTAGATTCATGCATTGTCAGGTCTGTCCGCAAGACGATAAAATATCTGTCTTTTTAAATAGAGTTTGGATTGATCAGGCGCAAATGGCGAACACACAAAAGTCCCCACTATTTGCGTCTTTGCATTGTCTTTGTATGCAATTCCGCCACGCAGTTGGCTCGAAATGTGGACTGCGTGAACACAGATTAAAATATGCACAACTCTCAGTAGAAGTGATGAAACATCTTTGGAACGTATTGAAAAATCTTCAAGACCAAACATCCAGTCATTGCCTATTTTTTTTCAATCCCTAAGTAATCCCTAAACAAGTTGGATTTTTGAAGACTATATGAAACTCTTCCCTTACAGCCTTCTCTCTTTTTACCATTTAATTTCCTTAAAGGTAGTTACAGACATATCTTTTTAAATCTCTGTGAAGGGTAGAGATATTCAGTCTTGTAGGCTACCTATTTGCTCTACCTGCAGAACTAATGAATTAATAACGACAAATCTGGTAGATCTGTGTTGGTGTGTTTTTGTTTGTGTAAGTGCATATGTGTTTGTCACGGCATACAGGTACACTGTTTCCTCCTGTGCTTAGAGAGCTAGTGAATTATTTAGCAAATTTGAGTGTTAAACTTGTCCTTTCATTACAGAAGTCAAGCAGCACCTGGGGCTTCACTTTACACCCACAAATCTCTGAAACTCAACTCAAAGCCTTCCTACAAGAGGGCCAGAGCATTTAAAGTCACACAAGACATTCTTTCAGCATGGATTTACCTTTCAGAAAAGTTGCTATCATTACATGATTTCTGCATTACTGCTGCACAGCATGACTGTTAACTCGCACCAAAGAAAGTAATCTCACCATATAATCTTACAGCATCATAGCCCTGGTTTTACATGGTTTTAGCCTGTGTTTGTGGATCAAGGATTTCCTGACAGATCGCCCACAGACAGTGAGACTGGGCCCACACCAATCCTCGAGCCTGTCCCTCAGCACTGGATATATTAGCACTGATCAGTAAACTGTATCTTATGCTTCCATTTCCCTTAAAACACACACAAATGTTTTTCTACCTGTGATCTCATGTCCAGAAATACAAATAATGATACTAGTGATTTGTCATGGTTGTTAAAAAAGGGCCAGATTGGATTCTTTGCTTTATGTGTCTAAAAAAAGACACGTCTTTAGTATTTATTGTTCTTTGATCTTTTGTACGGAAGAATAAAACATGAACAATGTCAGGCCTGGCATGAGATATTTAAAGCCTATTCCCCCTCATCCATAAACCCATTCAAGTTGTGGCCAGTGACTAATATTGTACCCATAAAAGAGTTGAGGAAAAGAAATTAATTGATACTTATTGTCCATTAAACCTAATTTCTTACATGTTTCTGGCCATGTATTTACCAGTGTTTTATGAGCTGTCCAAGAGATAATATACACATCTCTTGGAAAGCTCATAAAATATATATAAACATAAAAATTGCTGAACCCGTTCCATTAGAACGAAGCAACATTGTTAACATGAGATGTGACCGGTGCGCTTAAAAATGAAATAAAAAGCAGGTGAGAATAATAAAAATGCAGTTTGTCATTATACTGAGACTTTGTTCAGCAGGGAGAAACAGAAAATGTGAAGGTCAAGGTCAGTGAGAACACACACACACACACACACACACACACACACACACACACACACACGCACACGCACACGCACACGCACACACACACACACACACACACACACACACACACACACAATATGACATATGGACACACACTCTCACCTTCCAATCATTACCATGGTGTGTGAAAGGAGGGCATCAAGCATGAAGTTAATTATTTATGTATGCATTCAGACAGGAAGAAAGGGCACAAGGTATGCATATTAGTTTCTCTATGAAATATTACTGAATAGACCTTTGATGCAGCCAAAGGAATGCAATAAAGGATGAAAAGAGGAGAGATATGGAAGAGAGGGAGGGTGCAAGAAATGGAGAAGAGAGAGAACGCACAGAAAGTAAGAGATATGATGAAGTGTCTTAAGAAGTGTTCTGGAAAAAGTTAGGACACAGACCAGAGGGAGGGGAGAGAGAGAGAGAGAGAGAGAGAGAGAGAGAGAGAGAGAGAGAAAGTAAAGAAGAAAAAAAAAAAAAAAAGCTGACAACTTTTTTTTTTCAGTAGAGAAAAGAGTGTATTTACGTGTGTGTGTGTGTGTGTGTGTGTGTGTGTGTGTGTGTGTGTGTGTGTGTGTGTGGGGATGTTGTACATACTACAAGCCTATCATTACACAAGAGCTGCCTCAGTGACACTTTAATCGTTTTGACCTCTGAAGTGGGCCCAAGTTGTGGTGTAATTTGATGTATAATGGTTGATGACAGTGATAAACAATAATGTGTGTATGTGCGGTTGTGTGTAGGTTTATACGCTCGTCTACTTGTCAGCGGGATACTCCCCATTTACTGGGCAACCATCCAGTAGGTTCATATACACACAGACACATGACCACACACACACCTCCGCCTCATATATGAAAAACTCTATCAGCCATCTCTCCAGTCAGGCTAACACAGTGCAAAAATACACACTTATGCACTTTGACTTGTGGGGGAATAATAATCAGAAGAAATGTAGATTCAGTAGCAATGTGAGTCTGACTGTTCTACAGTCAAAATCCTCTTTATTTTATGGGAAACTGATAAAATCAGAGGAAAAGGGAACGAAAACAAAAGAAAAAAAAACAAAGAGAAAGAGGAGATATATGACTGTTCATTGACTATATTCATATTCATTGTTTGTTGAAAGTGTGTGTTTCAACAATAAAGTTATATTTTAATGGACGTTCTATTTTTGTCCTTTGTGGGAACACTGCCCTTTAAATAGCTGAACTGAAGTATAGCTTAAGTAGTAGCCTAGTCACTTTTCCAGGTAGTTGATTGACAGAAAATTTACAATTTTGACAACCAAATAATTGTTGTTTGTTAAAAGTTGTTTATTAGGGAAAAACGCTATCCTGTATTGTGGCCTGTAATGTGATTGTAGAGGCAATAGGCTTTGCTACTGTGTCTAACCACAGAGGCACATACATTATCATGTTAATTCCCCTGTGTGTGTGTCTGTGTGTGTATGCATTTCCATTGTGTAGATTAACGCTGCACGATACGAGGAAAATATCTAATTGTGATTATTTTGAGCGATATTGCGATATGATTCACGATATTGGAGGGATAGATCATTATTGTATCATTGTTCTCATTTTCATTGAAGAAAAAAAAGAAAAAGAAAAAAAAAAAGATGTGATTTTGTCTCTGCAGCACTATAATACCCCCCTGCGATTTGGACATTGCACTAGTCCATATAGCAATTTTGACAAAATTGCAACTAACTGTGCATCCCTAGTGTAGATACAAAACCCTTTCCTCTCTGAGAGAAGTATGTACACATTTCTACAGGATACAGGTGCCCCTGAGCCCTTTTGTTTGCGTGGTTGAGTCTTTTTATGTGTACTGCCTGTGTGTGCATGTGTGGGAATGATCTCATCCATATTCTCAAGGCAGCGGCATTGGTGGTGGAATCGCTCAGTTCACTGACTTCACGCAGCACCATAAAAACCCAGCAGCCAGCAAGCGGTGCCCTTCACTCACCGGCTCCCATTACAACACTTGGCAAGGGGCGACTGATCAAGAATATTAACTGCAAACCTATGGCGGAGAGAGAAGCTCATACAGCCTCTTAGAATTACACCCATGTAGGTAACAAAAGAAAAGGCGCATTTTCATCTCTTTGTGTAGTGCTAAATCGTGTGAATAGCCTTTTAAATCCTCCACAGAGGCAGGTAGAGCCAGCATTTATCCTGCATTTCTTGTGCATGTCAATCCTGTATTTACCTAGCCTTGTCCTACCAGACTCTGGTACATTTCATTTGTACAGAGAGTCTGGCCACTCTCCATAGACAAGTGTTAACTTCCTTGAAGGCGGGTACTCTGTTGAAGTTTAAAATTATTGGATCTGCCCAGAGCTACTCTGGATCTGCCTTAACCAATCGCTAACGTTTGGTCATGACGTTGGCTTAGCATCGCTAGTGTTTGCCTTAGCTAACTCCTTCACCACTAACAGAGCAAGCTGGGAAATCTAACTTTTCCTGGACCCTGTGGGGAGGAGGGCCACGACATCGTGGCCACCAACACAACTCAGCAAAGATTGTTCTTGCTCGGGCTTTAACTTCTGGATATTCGGCAGCGTTGCCACAACGGACCGAATGGTTTCGCTAGCATCTTTCTCCGCTGCAATTACGGAACTACAACTCTAGCGCACAACCTCAATGTCATCGCTCTCAGCCACTCCCTCCTCCTCCTCCTTCTCCTCCTCCTTCTCCTCCTTTACCCTTGGAAGTGCATGTTTCAGACCATGACGCGATTCAGCTATTCAAATACCCAAAGATGGATTGATGTGATTCTGCAATATCTAATTCTTTAAGCCTAAACAAATGGTTTTCAAAGATGTCTTTCTTTGTCATTTTTATCAGTAGATTGTGACATGGATTGATTGAACTGAGGGTGAATAATGGCACACAAAAGCGGCTTTTGCTGTCTGTTATCTCTGTTATGTAAAAGGTACATTTGAACCCAAAGTGCAGCTGTTAAATAAACAAAAAGCTGACAACAGCAAGTGAAGAGTCAGGCTAATATTAATGATGTTAATATCAGTTAATCACTTCATTTTTCCCACTTGGATCTTGATATTATTTTCCCGATGTGTTAATCCTGTCTTGTCACCCAAAGTATTAAGTTCTGTCTTCACCAATCATGTGCTGCTTCACGAAATAAAATACATTTAAAAAAAAAAAGTTGTAAACATTTCCCTAAAATGTAACGTGTTGGATTTACTTTATTTGGAATCTTCATTTCATGGGAATTTGAAATATAAATATTGTTACTTGGAAAAGGACAATAAAGAATGAATCGATCAACCAATCAATCAACCAATCAATCAATCAATCAATCAATCAGTCACTCAGGCAGTCAGTCTATCTAGGTTCATAATAACTGTCCTGAGGATCTTTGTGTGATTAAGGGGGCAATTTAGAAGTAAGGAAGTGCAAACAGAAGACAAATGTAAAATAAGAACATCTTATGAACAATATTACAATATTTTGAAACAAACACCTCGCAACAGAAAAAAAAAACAGAATGCAGAAAGCTACTGTTGGGAGAGATGCTGTGCACTTCAATGAGCTCCTTTTAATGCGGCCGGTTTCACTCCTCTGCCACATTCTTTAGCAGAAACACACACAAACACCTCGGTCACGTGGCCTGCCTGTGAGGACTGCGTACAAACACGCACGTGTACTAGATCCCACATACTTATGTATGGTCATACGCACACGCACATGCACACACACACACACACACACACACACACACACACAGAGCCAGTCCTTCCTGCTGTCCCTTTGTCTTGTCGGATCAGGAGCCAGCTCCTCTCCGTGTTTCCTAAAGCGTGAATCTCTTGCTAGTGTGCCGACCCACCATGTCTAACAGTGATTGATGTTCCGCAGACTCTCAGACAGACGCTGTGTGTGAGTGTGTGTGAGTGTGTGTGTGTGTGTGTGTGTGAGCATGTGTATGTGTGAGCATGTGTGTGTGTGTGTGTGTGTGTGTGTGTGTGCATGAGCATGCCTGCATTTGACCTTCAAATCACCTCCAATCCAAACAACCCCCAACCACACCCCCCTCCCAACCTTCCTATTGGTGCTTCCATCGCGGTATGTTCTGACTGATTCCAGATTAACATGGTGGACTGGGTCAGTGCTGCAAAGGCCACCTGGGAGGGGGTTGGATTGTAGAGTTGGGGGTGTGTGAGGGGTGTTGGCATATCCTGCACAGACTGCTAATATGCTGCTATATACCCTGCAGAGGGGGAGGAACAAAGGGAGGAAAGGAAGGAGGAAGTGGTGGGAGGAAATGATGGAAAGGGGCAAAGAGAGAGAGAGAGAGAGAGAGAGAGAGAGAGAGAGAGACCGTGATACTTCCTGGGATAGAGGTGTGATGGGATGATGGAGACAGAGAGATAAAGAGAGAGAGAGAGAGAAGCGCCTCATGAAGAGAAACAGGGGGAGCAGATGGCTTCGAAAGAGAAACGGATGACATGAGAGTGAGAAAGTAGCAGAAAACTACATCACTCCATCCAGCAGCGGTGTCTTCTCACAGAGAAGCAATCTGCCCTCTTTTTTAATGTTGTACGCATGTTCCCAAAATCAACTTTTAATCACTTTAGAAAGTAAAAAAAAAACACTTCATGCATAACTATTATTCCAACTGCTCTGATATGCTCCCAATCATTTTCTATGTTTCATCTTTTTTTAAATTACCCTCCCCTATTAGTGAGCAATATGTCCATACCATACGCCTCTCTGTTGCCCATCAGTTTCTCAGCCTCCCTCTACCCCACTTTCTGCTACCCGAAGGCAGTGATTTGTGGAATCTGTCATACTCTGGCAGCTGGATCCTCTGCCTGTCCCCCTTGGAGAAAGACGGTAAGGAGACAGAGACAAAGAGAGAAAGGGAGGATGTAAGGGTCTAGCCACCTCCAAATAATTACACGTCCCCTCTCTTCACGCGCTGTCATCCCTTAGGTAGTGTGAAATGAGGGCCACCAGACTAAAAATAATCCAGACTGCTGAGATGGTTTGCTCTCACTTTTATGAATGACTCCCCCATTCTTTAAAGAGACTAGGTTTGGAACACCCACACGGCTGTTTTCAATTACTCTCACTGATAAGACCTCTGCTCAGGTTGAGGACCGGCGAGGCTTTGTGCAGTATGTTACCTTGTTGTGTTGGGGTCTGGGATCCAGAAGATGATGGACTGACTTGGCTGCTCATACAAAGCTTATAGACATAGCATTAATGGAAATATGGACTAACATACTGCCCCCCCAGATGGCTGACCATTGTTCCAAATTTACAAATAGTGTAAAAATGTTGGATTTATTTGAGCTCTAGTGAGTCAGTGGTCCTGTTTTAATATGATGATCATCAAATTAGAACTATGATCAGGCCCAAAAAATCAGGCCCGACCATACATGAACCTGCATAGTTTCTGTCCAAGCCTAGTCTGGCATTGCCAGACCTTCCTCCACAGCGCTGTGGAGGAGGGTCTGGCTAGTCCACACAGCATTCCAAGGTGGGAGAAAAACATGCTCTGGTTTATTGGCATTTCTTTAAACCAATCACAGTAGTCTTGGGTAAGGAACCTGTTTTGGTGGAACTTGTACATTCAAAGGTTGTTTTAGTCGTGCAACAGAAAACTCAGATTGGACAGATAGTCTAGCTAGCTGTCTGGATTAATCCTGCAGAGATCTGAGGAGCAGTTAACCATAGTCGAACCACGGCAGCAGTTTGGGGCCCAAGCCCGATTAAAAATCCAAATTACCACTGTGAAATAAAAACCATCAAAAACATGTACTAGGTTCTCCAGGCAGTGCCCTTGATCAAGGCACTGGCTCAGATCTGGAGTTGGTCCCCGGGCGCTGTCATTGGCTGCCCACTGCTCCCTTGAGGGATGGGTTAAATGCAGAGAATGAATTTCGCTACATGTATGTGTCTGTGACAAATGAAATACCTTTAATATGACAAGTCGAAAAATGCTACTGTGAAAAACGTAGCCTTTTTGACACAAACAATAGACGTCCTATCTAAGGTCCAACAAGTTACATTTATAATGTCTCTTTTCTATTGAAGTGGAAAGTAGACCACGCTAGTGAGCCAGTGTACACAATGCCAGAGCTTGACAATTGCACACCTGTTATTATTTACACCTGGGCTTTTTCTGCTCTAACGTCAAACTGTCTTTGTGAAAACTTTCTGATGGGTAACCTGTCATCCTTTTAGCTCAAATTGGACTCGTCAGTGAAAAGAATTAACCTTCATAATTACTTTCTTCTGTCTTCATACAGTACCATTTAAACTACATGAGGAAATGGCATAAATTCAAAGTTCACAGTTTGCTTGACCGACTGAAATCTGCATTATCAATGCGATTGTCTGGTTTAAATAAACCGTCGTCCACATGCACCTCGTGAAAACATTTTCTTCCTGCTCTTATTGTCTGACACAACACATTCTAGTTGGATTTACTTCCTTCCCTTGAGCAGCTCATTCTTTATGTCCATCCACTTAAGGTGTAGTCTCGCATTGCCAGACATTACTCCACAGCACTGTGGAGTAATGTCTGGCTACGCCACAGCAATATTCTAGAATAGGAGAAAGAAACGCTCTGGGTTGTTTGCATTTCTTAAAATCAATCGCAATAGTCTTGGGAGGCACTAAGTTCCGGAAGCAGCGAGTTGTTACCATTAAAAATATATGTATCGTAATTGATTTGGTGTAAAACCGTGTCGACACAATACAACAAGCAGATGACACACATTGAGCTCAGTGACTTGTGCCGGACATTTTTGACCATTTTTTTATTAATTTTGTACACTCCTGAGGGCTGCCCAGCACAAACAGTGTGGCCAGCTCCACTGAAACAAGTAGAGGTTAAGTGACTTGAGTTTCTCCACTACAACTGTACTCTCAATGCCACAACTATCCCCACTGCTGGTTTAAATCTTCTCTGAGCTACGACTGACTATACGTTTGATTTTATCTTTTACTTCCAAACAATACCACTTCATACGCACCGTCCAAAATATCACAACGAGACGATGAGGAAGAGTTGTGACTTCATATGCCAAGGTCAGGACTTTGACATTTGTAACATGTGATTCAGCCTGATATTGATGGAGACGGACTGGGTGAAGTGTACCACCTCGGGGTATGTTATGAAACACACTCACACTGGGCCACATGGCTGCGCTAAGCTCAGGCATATATACATGCAAACATTCGGCATCAACACAAGAAGATATATAAGTGAACTTGAGAGGATATCCAACTGATTACAAAACCTCTAAATCTACAGTAACTCTCTCTACTTGGCTAATTTTAACCCTGATACAATCTTAATTCAGATCTCAATGTGAAGGCTAAACACAAACTAATGTTAGACTTAACCTGTTGTTAATCTAACTCACATATCTCCTCCATAGCTCATATTCCAAGCCCTAAATATAAACATTAAAATAACGCCATCAGTTATCCATCAGGGGATAAAGAAAATCAAATATCATGATATTTTTGACCAAATACCTCGAAATCGATACCACAACGATATTGTAGTGTTGACTATTGGTGCTTTCACAAAATATTTACGCAATGAGATTTTTGATAAATAATCATCAGTAATGTGGATATAATGACTAAGTGGGTAAGGCAAATAATAGAAAAGTTACAACAGTCTGGTAAATTTAGAAAATGACATCACTTTACTGTAATACAGCCTTTAAAACCAGGAAAAGACAACACTTATGCCATATTACGATATCCAAAATCTAAGACGATATCTAGTCTCATATGACGATATTGATATAATTTTGATATATTGCCCAGCTCTGGCCATCAGCCACTTGATGTGCAAGATTTTCACAAGCAATCTGCAACAGGCTGTAAGAGACAGACAGCACACAGTAAACAGCAAATAAAGATAAGATGAAAGCCATTGGTCACTGTATAGGATACTGTTTGCTCACATACATGCTGCATGTTAACACGCCACAAGTCTTGCAGCAGCATGACTTATATACTGACACACACACACACACACACACACACACACACACACAATACACTTAATATAGCACACATACGCACGCGTAGTGAGATGTCAGCGGTTTTACCATGCTTGACATTTCTCTCAGTGTGCAGCCAGCACATGTTGGCTGTCCAGTGACATTTCACACACTGGGTGGAGAGATGGACAGAGACAGAGGACAAAATATAGATAGAAACCATGAAATGATTGAAATGAGCAGTGAAAGGAGGAAGAAGAAGAAGAAGAAGAAGAAGAAGAAGAAGAAGAAGAAGAAGAAGAAGAAGAAGAAGAAGAAGAAGAAGAAGAAGAAGAAGAAGAGTGTTTTGGAGCCGCACACAAATATGCTTTTCCTTATTGGATCCAGTTCTTCCTGCCTCTCCTCATCCTTCTCACTTTCTCTTTCAAGTTTCACTCCCCGAGTCCCACCATGTTTCTCACCTCATCGCCACCCTATTGCCTCCATCTGTCACACACAAACACACACGCACACACACATTGCACTCTCTCTCCAATATCTCTTTATTTTTGGCATGTTAGCTATCACTCCTTTACTTCCTCTCTCGTGCTCTACTTTCATTTCCCCTCTCATGTCTTCACTCTTGCCTTTTCCCCCTCCTCCACCTCTAATCCTCCTTCCCCTTTCGTCTTTCCTGTGCGATGGTGAACGATTGAGATGGCACAGCGGACGACAGACTGTGATTGAAAATCCTGTTTAGCAGGGTGTTTCCTCCTCCTCTGTTTCTCCTCTCATTCTCTCATCTCTTCTTCTTTCCCCCTCCCCCCCCACCCACCCACCCCTTAGGCATCAGCTCCTGCATGGTGGCCAACACTGGCCTCCCTTTGATCCCCCATAATGCATTGTGATGGCTGTGTCAGCGCACAGGCTCAGTCTCAGAGAGACAATCTCTAAGCAACAAGCTAAGATCAATAGAGCATTGTCACCAGGGAACTGTTTTCTCCGTTGGTCCCTTATCCTCTCTCTGTCCGTCTGATT
>NC_041345.1:5954092-5989092 GCF_004354835.1 Perca flavescens | reverse complement strand
TATTTGAAGCTTGAGTGAAGATATTGGTATCATAAACTTTGAGCTTTGAACTGCGCTGAGCTGCGTCTCAAATTTATCTTCAGGATCCCAGCTTTCATATGACATATACCACTTCTATGTGGCATATACTGTTGACCTGCTATCTTCCACTAAAGATCCCCGGTCCCCTCCCAAAAAAAGAAAAAACGGGTCTCTAAGGGTTAATATAGTTGGTACCCCTAAAATCGCATGTGGCCCAGGCCTGCCTCCCCCCACCCCATTTAAAATGGTCTAGAACTGCCACTGGGCAGCGGGATAATCCATTAAGGGCATGCAATAATGATGAAATAATAATTGCACCCTTAGGCTTATAGCAACATTACATTATGCTATGAAAGAAACAACGATCTAGAGTTATTGGAAATGTTTGGATCACACAAATTGGAAACAATCCTACGCAGCCACCACTGGTATCTAATTCTACAAATAGTATAATACAAAATATATTATTGTAGCCTAAACTTTTACTGCAACTATGCAGAAGTACCGGGTTTATTAACAGAATAAATAGACAAGCAAAAAAGGAAAACATACAAATGTTGATTTGGAATTTGAATGTTAAGGTAATGAAGGAAGCTTAGAACTATTCGGCACAGCCCTATGTACAACTAACAAGACATTTGTGACAGTCTTATGGTATAGGCTAATGTAAAAATAAGCATAGTTTGAGTAAAAACCCAAACAGTGATATAAACATAACACTAACACTGGGTCAAAAGAACTATTATAAAGTTAACCCAGTATTGCATTGATGCTAAACTGGGTCATTGTTTAATTGATTTTTAGTGCATACACAGAATTTTTCTTAAAAATACTGATGATAACAATAATTTTACTTAAATCTTAGCAGACATACAGAAACTATAAAAAATGACATTCTACTGATAAGGAGCAGTCAGTTTGTCCTGTAAATGTACTTTTTTTTTAGCAGATTTTCTTTTTCTCCCTGCTCTCTCTCACACTCCCTCCCCCCTCCGTCATAGTCAACACAAGTGCTACCCTTGGCCTGATGCATTAACCAGGAAACCATTGAGTCCTCTATCAGAGGGGTTATGCCTCATTATGACAGAATAACAGAGCCAAAATGGAGCCCGATCCCTCCCAGCCGCTCCATAACAGTAATATTATCAGTGAGCCTGCAGCAGTTGGGGCTAATCCGGGCCATTTAATGTATAGCCACGCACTGCACCTCACTCAGGGGCTCAGCAGCGGCTCATATCAGCATCCAACAGACACATTCACAAACACACACACACACACACACACATTCACACACTCTTCACATCCATGAAATCCACATTCTCCCTTTGAACTGCCTCGCCACTTATTGCTCCTTACACATAAAAATGCCACCCTCTTGAACATGCCGGACAGCTAAGTGCTTATGCACACATGCATAGTGAACAGAAAGCTTCCTATTCAACGTGTCATACAGTATATTACAACCTATAGTAGAGGGTATAATAGACCTATGACTCTTTTGCTTTGCTTCCGACAAAAAAAAAAAAAACAAGCAATCCCATGGCTGCACATGCTTCCGCTCACTCACACACAACTGTTTTTTAAGGTCAAAATGTGTAAAAATGTGTCAATCCATAAGGCTGGAGGCGGAGGAGGTGACAGAGACAACACAGCCCCCCCTCAGCCTCACTTGCCATCCCCAGTATTTGTATAAACACACACACACACACAGTTGTGTGTAATACACAACCCCCACGCAATAAGACAGCACACAATGACAATGTCTTGCCAGTGTGTGCCGTCATTTGTTTCTATTGAGCTGCAGTTTACGAAACTGTCTGTCCACACTTTCATTGCTTTGTGTGTGTGTGTGTGTGTGTGTGTGTGTTTAGGGGGGCTGTTGGCGCGTGGAGCTGCAGCAGAGCGGGGTCTGGTGTCCTTCAAATGACTGGGAGAAAACATCCCCCGCACCGCACTGGATCAATGCTCGCACACGCACAAGCATGCAAACACCTTCAGCATCTTCACTCTTCATGCACATGCATGTACATAACCGTACAGCTGTGCCTGAAGATACTCTACTGTCTGCATGCATGCTGTACACATTATAAACATGTCCTCTATAGCAGCTGCAGGGGTCTAAGTGTATAACTTCACCCAGACAAAGCACAGACATGATCCTGGATAAACCAGAACTAAATCTTCTAAATCTATCCATTCACAGGATCAATCAGTAGACAATAGTCAGTCGACAGTCTGTCTGATGCTGTTCATCAAGATTTTTGTATATCTGTGTATTTTACTGAATAAGATTAGTAAAATAAGTGTGTGTTTTTGAGGACAGTAGGATTGTCCAGTGAAGGCAACAGCTAGGATTTTAGAATTACTAAAATTGTCAGTTTATATAACTCTTCAATTAAATTTTCTGTAAATTGTATTTCCCAACATGCTGTAATACAGCCCCCACCACACTGCGGGGGATATAACTCTAGATACTCAATCCCTTTTGAATTAATTGTCAATCATTGTCAAAGACTACTGCAATCCGTTCCAATTCATGTCCATGGGCCCTATTTTAATGATCTAAGCGCAGGTGCGTTTAGGGCGTATATGAATCCACTTTTGCTAGTTTAACAGCGGAAAAAATGGTCCGTGCGCCGGCCGTAACATGCAATAAACCAATCAGAGTGTCATGTCCCATTCTCTTTAAAAGCCAGGCACGTCTGTACCTTGGCGCATTGCTATTATGATGGCGGATTTGCTGAGCAGGAAGGAGAGGAGAAACTGATCTGCTCGTGTGTGAAGTGAAAGCGCGCGAGCAGATCATATCATAATACTATTTCACATTGTAATATTTAATTTTTTGTATCTTTTGCATGCGTGTGTGCTGCTGTGCGTCCCTGTGTGTGTAACAAGCATAGTGTGCGCGCGAATGAAATGCTGCGTTATTGCCTTTAGACCAGGTTTTTGTTGGTCAATGGCGCGATCACTTTCCGCTGCCTCAAAATAGCAATACTCCCAGAATGCACTGGAACACACCTCCCTGTAAGACCAGCATGCCCAAGACCTTTGCTTTTTTTTTTTTTATAGATTATTTTTTGGGCATTTTTAGGCCTTTATTGAAAGGACAGCTGAAGACATGAAAAGGGAGAGAGAGGGGGGAACGACATGCAGCAAACGGCTGAAGGTCGGAGTCGAACCCGGGGCCGCTACGTCAAGGAGCAAACCTCTATATATGGGTGCCCGCTCTAGCAGCTGTGCTATCTGGGCGCCTGTGCATTTGCTTTCCAAACGACATGGGCACTGGCCGGGAAAATTGACAACTGCGTCGTTCTTAAACTAGCAAAGACACTTGCGTCGGGCTTTGCACTGCGACGGATGTGAGATAGGACCCATGTGTCCATCAGTATTACTATGTGCTGACCTGGAAGTTTGCATTCATGAGTATACTTTTGATTGGCCAATATTTCCATTCAAACAGTGACCTTCTGTCTGTCTGACTGTGGCTCTCTGTTTGTCAGTCTCAGTCATTGTTTTGGCGGCTCACTAAAGCCGTAATCTGTCGCTGCCCTGGTTTATTAATAAGCCTATTCTGGATATTCCTCCTCTGAGAGTCGGTTGACTTTCAGCAGAGATCATCACAGAACTAGGATAAATAGAGTGGCACCATCCATTTCCATGCGCTTGCTTGTTGAATCATTTTATTTTGCTTTCATGCTTTTTTTCTGATTGTTTACTGGTGCAATATGGTTTAATGTTTTATTTTCATTTTACTTACATCCAATTTACACTAGATTCTTCATTTTCATGTGACACAGGATTTTGTTTTCAACTAACTCCCTATCTTTATTTCTATGTTTTATCTTTGTTTTTCTCTGTGTATTTTTTGTATCACGTTGCCTTTAGGTTTTATCCCTGTAACCCCAAAAGTTTGCTTTCAACTCAGTGCAATTCAACTCTTGAACTCCTAAAAATACCAAAAGCAACATCAGGTCTATTTATTCTAGCTCTGTGATCATTTCTGGGTGACTTTAGGGTTGAGTAAGAAAACGAAGGAGGCAGTCTGCAGACACTCTATGAGGCTATGAGAGAGAGAGAGAGAGAGAGAGAGAGAGAGAGAGAGAGAGAGAGAGAGAGAGAGAGAGAGAGAGAGAGAGAAAGAAGAGGGGAGATACAAGAGCAGGGCACTGAGAGATGAGAGAAAACAGAAACAGAGAGGGGAGAGAGAGAGAGAGAGAGAGAGAGAGAGAGAGAGAGAGAGAGAGAGAGAGAGAGAGAGAGAGAGAGAGAGAGAGACCTCGAGGGAAGCAGGGCTGTGAGCTGAAAAAGGGCAGGCGGCTAAGGCGGCTAATGAGAGGGAACTGGAAAGGGGAAGACTGAGACGGGAAAAGAGATAGTGGGAGAGTAAAGCTAGCGATGCACCGGAGGATCATCAGCCTGACTTACACCTGATTTACCCATCCTAAAAATCAGGGGGGATTTCTCGATCCCACTGTATATCTGGTAGTGTGAAGGCTTCATGAATCAAATCTTTACTGACCTAAATGGGTCAGAGACAAAAAAATGTCACTTAAACTTTCAAGATGGATATCGCAGACTCATCCAAATAGGAGAGAAAATAAAAGCCAAACTTTTTAATGATGCAGAAATCATCAAGAAGTTCATGAACATATCTGCAACTCAGACAAATGTGTAAGTGAGAAATTTAAAAAGGGTGTTTTTGGATGTTCAGTTGTTTTGGCTGTGTCAGTATAGCTTGGGTGGAGGGAGGGATACAGATAGTTTGGCCTGAGGGGGGAGAAACGGAGAAGTTGATGTAGAGAAGGGAAATGCAGACTCATATTTCTCCTCTCCAAGCCAGACAATAATAGATTATTGCAAGGCTCATATGAAGGTTGAGAGAAAGAAACAAAGATGCAGGAGTCAAATAGGAAAAAGCAGGATAGAGCACACAAAGGTGTACTGAGATTGGGAGAAGAGGATTTAGTCTAATAAAATAAAAAAGATATTAGAAGAAAAACATGTGAACAAATAAGGTTGACATGCTGGAGATTAGGGCTGGGCAATATATCTATGAAGGTAAATATGGTGCAAAACGTGAGAACTTGTAGAATACAATGTGGGAACTTGCATATCAAAACATTTGAACTTGAACTTGTTCGTTCTGTTGGCTCAGATATCCACAGCCTAAGTCCACAGGTACAAATTAGTTTTGCACCAAATGTATCGCAACAAAGTGTAGCAAAAGTCGAGGCGCAGATTTGCCACTTTGTGATGCGAGAGAGCACATACAGTGACAGATTCGAGAGGTTGTAATCACTGAATTGTGGTTGTGATGGAAAATGAACCTGAATAAAAAAAAAAAAGGAAACGAGTAAATGTTGCATTACAAGTTTGCAGCTGTCATTGTGTTCATGCAAATATCAATCTACACATTTGTGAATATTTTTTTTTTAAGTTCAGATTTTTTTTTACAAGCTCTCGTGTTGTTTTTCTTTATGTGACTTCAAATTCAGATCACATGTGTGAATATTTTTTACAAGTGCAAATTTTTGTTTTACAAGTGCAAATTTTAATTTTACAAGTGCAAATTTTAACATACAAGTTACATTTTTTTGTTCTGCAAGTTCTCACATTGTATTCTACAAGCTCTCACATTTTGCACCATATTTACCTTCATATATATCGATATTATAACGATATCGTGATATGAGACTAGATACCGTCTTAGATTTTGGATATCGTAATATCGTGAATGACACAAGTGTTTTCTTTTCCTGGTTTTAAAGGCTGCATTACAGTAAAGTGATGTACTTTTCTGAACTTACCAGACTGTTCTAGCTGTTCTATTATTTGCCTTTTCCCCACTTTGAACTTATGTCAACATTACTGATGATTATTTATCTAAAATCTAAGTGTGAAGATATTTTGTTAAAGCACCAATTGTCAACACTACAATATCGCCACAATATCGATATCGAGGTATTTGGTCAAGAATATCGTGATATCTGATTTTCTCCCTATCGCCCAGCCCTACTAGAGACTATTATAGCCATCTAAAAATATACAGGTTTACTGTGTGCTTGTGCTGCAGTCCTTTTCTTGTGAAAGAACCACATCAGCTGGTGTGTCTAACAATCTCCCATCTCAGAGTTAGACAAAAAAGTAGGATTAATCATCAAGGGACCACGAATGTCTGTACAAAAGTTCATGCCAATCAATCCCATAGTTGTTGAGATATTTCAAGCTCGACCAAAGTGGTACATTGCCATCCCTAGAGCCGTACTATTATTAAACATTAGGCTGACTAATTTTCACGCAGATAATTATCATTTAGATACTTTCAGATTATAAACTGTGAGTCTACAGTTGATATCTTTTTTCTGTTGTGGATTGCTACTAGTTATATTACTGTAAGGCATATGTGCACTGGCATCTGTGTTGATGTATTACAGCTGCCAGGTCTGGTTAAACACATTTCTGTGATCCCATAAAATGTGTTCTGTTCTGCAATATTAAATCTGGTTGTCTGAGGCCGGGAGTTGAGGTTCGGTCTACACAGCAGGTGCCAAAGTAGCCATCACAAGGCCACCAAGGTCAGGATGAGTCATTGCTGGACAACACGCACATCCCGTCAGGCCCTAATTAGAATGAAAACTCCCATAAAGCAGCAGACGGATTGGTAGGGAGATCTGGGGTCCTGTCAGTCATTCAGACATAATGGTAATAATGTAACTGGATAAGAAGACAAGTTGGCCACCTGATGTGCAAGCTGTACAGTACGTTCATGCATGAGAGCAAGTTTTCATGCTTGTATGAACACACACACACACACACACACACACACACACACACACACACACACACACACACACACACACACATTCTTAAACCATATTTGATCTGTTTCACTCCATTCCCTCCGTCTCTCTCTCTCTGTCTCTCTGGTGGGGTGTCGTTGACGAGCTCAGTGCAGATATAATTGGCACTGGCCCCATGTGGCACTGTAGTGAAAAAATCAAGGGCGCACAGATGTAAACACTCTCCCTCACAGATGCTTACACACTCCTGGGCGCATGCGTGCGCGCGCACACACACACACACACACACACACACACACACACAACACAAACACACACGCCACCCTGTCTATAGTACGTCTTTTCACTTAACACCCGTCCTGCAGGCTCCCATGATACTCATTTCCCTGTTTTGATTTCAATGTCACACCGATCCTATCTCCCTGCTCCAGTGTTGCCTGCTCTCCCCTGCTTTTCTGCATCAAACACTCCTTCACTTTCCTTTTTCTTCTCCTGCTCTCCCTTTTTTACATATTCCCTCCTTCCATCTCCACCTACCTCCCTTTCTCTCTTTCACTCCGTTGTTTATATCTCTCTCTCTCACAGGCCAACAACATGCAAATTATGCCCCACAAATGCAAATCCTTTCCTATCTCAGTCGAGACCTCCAGCGCAGGAGAAGAGTCTGCCCAGCTCAGATATGCCCCACAGTAGTCTTCCTTCCTTCCATAACAGAGGGGCATCGTTTGTTTGAAGGTTACCTCTGAGAACTGCTGAATAAAGCAGTAAATGTGTGCATGTTGCATTATTGAGACATTCCGAGGCATCATTATTCAAAGTGTTTTAGAACTAGGTCACAGGTTCCAATGGTTTATATTTGTGTTTGGGTAATCTAATCATTTGTACAATAATAAAAAGGCATGTAGGGTGTTATCATTGTAATGGTTTATATGTAAAAATATGAAGCCAACAAATTAATCATCTATTGTTTCAACTAGAGTAGCTCAATGACATGGTTATGCTTGACAAACTGAGAAAGAGAGCAAGTGTTAAATGGATTTTGCATGGAACATAGTCTCAAACATGACAGAGTCTGCTTAGAGCTAAATGCATGCTGACAATGACAATGCTAACATGCTGATGTTGACAATGGTGACCATCATATAGTTTAGCGTGCTGCAGTACATGTATCATGCTAACATTTGCTAAATAGCACGAACCCAAAATGCAGCTGAGACTGATGGAAAATGTTAGTTCTGCAGGTAAAAACCAAAATATTGGACAAAATGTTGACAAGGTGATGTAGCGAGATGAAAAGTTAAGGGATCACAAAAGTTTGGACAATTCCTCCTGAAGGAAGATGTACATGGCAATCCATTCAATAATTGTAAAGACATTTCACTCAAAACCACAAATGGGATGACCAAAAGTTAAGATTTAGGATATTTCAATTATGAACAAAGTGGTACAGTGACCGACTGACAGTGCCATGCTGGAGCCATGGCACTAGAATGGCTTAAAATCTTATTTCAGCCAGGGCCATAGAATTTTAGAAATACCGAGGTTCAAGTCCCTTCAATTTTTTTTTGACCAAGAGGTTATTTAAATGAATGTATCTTCAGTCAACACATACTTGTATCAGTCTATGAAATACCCACTGTGTATATATTCTATAGAGCAAAAACCTGCCCCACATGAAAACATGTGTCCTCAATGGCAGCAACGGCCCTGATTTCCGCAGCTTTAATATTATGATTTCAGTTTCCGTGCTTCCTTAGAAGATTTTCTTGAGGACAACAACTTGGCTTGAGGTTTCCCACTCTAATAATGTATCACAGGGAAGTTCCTGCAAAGCCATTTGAGGGAAAACCTCCCTAGTAAGTCCCAACAGTTTTTAGGGTCGCTGTCCATGGTGCTGAAATCACTGTCATTTGAGGAAACCGAGAAAGGAGAATTGTTCTCTTGTACTACAATGAGGGGCAATGTTGGCACAGCTGTGGTCAGCTATAAGTGATCTGGGAGCGTTATCGCATTCCCTGCTTTCCATCTTCCTTCCTGCTCTTCTTCGCTGCCATCTGTTCTCCTCTCACTCCTCCCCCCCGCCTCACTTTCTTATTTACATACCATCGCCTGATAGCCTCTCCAACCCCCTCTTTTTTTTTTTTTTTTTTACAATCACTCACTGTCTCACTTCTTTGCACCTGATGTTTGTTCTAACTCTTGATGTGCCCTAGTCTGTGGAGATTTATTCTCCTTCCCTTTCCTTCCATTATTCTTTGAAATCGTTTCCTTTATCTCCCCACCATTTCTTTACTTTCTTCCACATCTCCTGCGCCATCCTCTTAAACCCTCCCCCCCTCAATCTCTGCTTTCTATCTGTACAGTAAAACATGCCAAAATGTGTGTGTAAGACTGTGTATCCCATTCTGTGTTGTGTTAAAAAATGCAACCTTCTGTGTGTGTGTGTGTGTGTGTGTGTGTGTGTGTGTGTGTGTGTGTGTGTGTGTGTGTGTGTGTGTGTGTGTGTGTGTGTGTGCGCGCAGAGCAGGGTGACTGTCCTCAGGGCATCTCTCCACACCAGAGCAGAGCAGTAGCTGACCAGCTGTCCCCCTCACAGCTAGCAGCATGTTGTCTCTTCTATCTGTTCTCTCCATCTCGGTCTCCATTCATCCGACCTGCCTCACCCTCTCATTTTTTCGTTTCTCCAGCTCTTCCTCTCGCTCTTTCATTCTCTCTGTCTATCACTCGCTCCTTTGCGCTCCAACTCTCTCACGCATTGCTCCTGCCTTGCCTCTCTTTTCAAATTCCTCCCTCTTTTTATTTCATCGTACAATGGACACCGCTCGTTGTCACCATCAGCCCCTTCTTTCTGACACATATGCCGGCCTTAGACTTTACATTCTGCCACTTTAATCCTTTAGTTCATCTCTTACAGGGTATTAAAAGAAAATGTCTGCCTTGAAAATGAAATGAGCACAGGAGAGGAGTGGAAGGCAGATAAGGAGATTCTCAGAAAGGAAACATGAGGATTTGGCTGCTGTCTTCATTAGGGAAAGGGCTCAGAACCTTTTCGGTCTATCCTCATCCTATTCTCACTGTTGTGATAAGAATAGCAAACTGCTGTAAGTTCTGTATTGTTTTTCTGCAACAAATGTATTATCTGGAGGGCCAATGTTACTGAACATATATTTCCAGAATAAATGCTATTTGTTATTATTATTATTATTATTATTATTATTATTATTTCAAAATACAATGTAAGGAGATTTCTATTCTACATACAATTCAAATAGCTTTTACTTTATAAATTCTATTTTGAATGTGTTTTCCATTGAAAGGCAATACTGTTGTCACCATTATAAGTGTGCCATTTTACTGTGGGTCTTAGAAAAAGTGGTAAACATAATTTTGCATACTGCCTAGAAGACTTTTGGATGAGCCCTAAAACTCAAATCATGGCGGAGAACAGTTTTGTGCAATCATCAACCTCCTCTGAAAAGTCCCATCTGTCTACCACCCTCTCTCCTTTTCTCTCTGCATCTTTCACTTCCTCACAGCTCTGTTTCTCCTCTCACTCTCTCTATCTCAGTCTAAGTGGCTTGGAGGATTAAATGTGTTTAATTAAGAGGTGATTATGTGTAGACGGCTGACACAGAGGGTTCTGGAAGGCTCCATCCCATTGCCCCTATTGTCATCACTCTGTACCCCCATTCAACCCCTACAACACACACACACACACACACACACACACACACACACACACACAGCCATGTTTATCCCCTCTTTCACACCTCTCACACCCTTCCTTCTGTTATTTCCGTGCCCTTTTTGTTCTCTTTCTATCTACAGGATTCATTCTCCCTCTTTCTTCTTCTGCTACTCCTGTTACCCTGAGTGGTATAGTAGTTGAAAATTATTATTCTTCCTTCTTGTGTAGCCTAAGTGTTGGAATTTTACAGCATCTATATGTCATCATTTCATCTAATCATGCAGTTAAAGTAGACAGAGAAAATAACTACAGTTACATATCTTTAGGTATAAAGTTAATCATCCTCCTGGATCCTCCTGAATCCATCAGATATCAAAAGATAACTATATCCCACACAATAAATATAAGTGTGTATTAGTGTGTGTGTGTGTGTGTGTGTGTGTGTGTGTGTGTGTGTGTGTGTGTGTGTGTGTGTGTGTGTGTGTGTGTGTGTGTGTGTGTGTGTGTGTGTGTGTGTGTGTGGGGTGCTGAAAGGCTGATCAGATTATGATGTTAAAGACTACAAAAAAAAAAAATTGGGGGAAAGCAGAGGAGGTAAGAGGGACGATTCATTAGCAGGGGAAGAAAGAAATTGAAGGAGTGAGGGAGAGCAAGACAGAAGAAAGTAGAGTGCTAATAAGCGCAGTATGGGGTGAAAAAGAGGCCAAAAGCCTGTTTATTGCAATGGTGGGAAGATGAAAGGGAAGGGAGAAGCCTCAGCATTTTCTTTTTGTCTGTATGGATAATTACTGCATGTGTGGATAATTACTTCATGTGTAACTAGGTTAGGCTTTTGTGACAGTGTTGAATGTGAAAACCTTACACTGTAATAATTGATATATGAAACACAGCATATGAAACATCTGGTATAGTTGCATCTCTGTTAGAAAAAGTAGCTATCATGTCTATTGATTTCATATGGCTTTATGAATGCCTTGGTGAGTAACCAGATATCTACTAAAGTAGGGCTGCCACTACCAATTATTAATCTGTTGCTTATTTTCTTGATTAATTGATTAGTTGTTTGGTCTATAAAATGTCAGAAAATGATGAAACATGTTGATCAAGTGTTTTCCAAAGCCCAAGAGGACATCCTCAAATGTCTTGATTTGTCTACAACTCAAAGATATTCAGTTTACTGTCACACAGGAGTGAGGAAACTAAAAAATATTCACATTTAAGAATCTGGAATTTAGAGAATTTTGACTTCTTTTCATAAAAAAAATGACTCAAACCAATTAATCCATTATCAAAAGAGTTGGCGATGAAGTTAATAGTTGACAACTAATCGATTGATCTTTGCAGCTCTAAACTTAAGTGGCTTACAATAAAGGCATTTAACCTACCACACAGCAACACAAGTCAGTCAGGATACTAGAAAACAACTGGACCAAAGCATGGCTCACATTTTCTCTTCTGAGCCTGATGAGTAGGACAAAAGAGTCAGGCAACAGGGACCTTTGTCCTTCAAAACATGCCATCACTCTTGTCACAAATGAACCCTCAGGAAACATGCCCACTAATTTGAGTCTCAATCTGCTGAAGAAGCACAGGGTTATATTGAGCATGTGTGTGTGTTTGTGTGTGTGTGTGTGTGTGTGTACGGGAGACAGATGGGTCACACAGTGTTTCCTCTGTAGGTTTGGAAGAGCTGGAACACGGCTAATTACATCTTAATTAAAAATGACCTGCCTGTCTCTGTGCCTCTTTGCCCATGGATGAGACATGTGTGCTAGTGTGTGTTTATGTGTGAGACAGACAGCAATACAGAGTGAGACCTACATGTGTATAAGTGTGTCAATATAAACGGCTACAAAGGGGGCTCTAGTGCAGGGATGTAAACCCATATATGTGCATTTAATGGGTCTGTCTTCACTGTCCCATGAGTCTCAGTACTGATGTGTTGAAGTATGTCTCAGTGGATTTTGAGGCGGTGTCCCAGTCCTCTAAATTAATCCCCCCCCCGTTTCTGAATTGCTTTCCATTTGGAGGGTCGCTCTGTGAATTCCAAGCACGGGTATTTGTACCATTTTTCAGTTGCCAGGGAGTTTGTGGAGAGATAAAACACAGCAATTATGATTTCAATAAAAAAATTAAAGCTGCGAGCAGCGTTGGACGGGCCCTCGTGCCTCGGCGCGCGTCAGCGTTACCGGCTGACGCCGCTCCTTGCGACCGTGCATTTGCGCGGCACTCAGACGCCGCAAATTGTCAACAAATGAAAAGAGAACTCCCTGCTGAGTTCAACGATACCTCACACAAGACTCTACGTCATATGGTTCAATAGCTGTGAAAAGGGGCGTGGCTAAAGCATGGGTGCGGGTCAAACCATCACCAATTAAAAAGGAAGTCTCTGCTGAGTTCAATGATACCTCACACAAGGGTCTACATCAAACGGGTCATTAGCTGTGAAAAGGGGCGTGGCTAAAACATAGGGGGCGGGCCAAACCATCACCAATGAAGAAGGAACTCCCTGCTGAGTTCAATGACACCTCACACAAGACTCTACTTTAAACGGTTCAAATGTTATGAAAGGGGGCGTGGCCTGAGTAAGTGGGCGTTGCCATATTATAGGGGGCGGCTCAGTATCACATGTAGACCACACATTCTGAGTTTCATGCAAATCGGATGATGTTTGTCATATAAGGCGGATTTAATGTTGCCAGCGGGGGGCGCTATGACCAAAAGTCAATTTTGGCCTGTAGGTGTCCTCAGGTCTGGACCCTTGTCAATCATGAGAAATTCCGGGCAGATACGACAACGTACACTCAAGTTACAACAACTTCTTTGTTCATCGCTAAACACTCAAAATAGCCGCCACGCCACGCCCACACCGTCTGACGAAAAGTTTTTCTTTTAATAACTTTTCATCGTTAAGGCGTTGGGATGGTACAGACCAAGTTTGAGGTTCATTGGATGAAATCTCTAGGAGGAGTTTGTTAAAGTATAGCACTTTGACTTTTAGGCCTACTTCCTGTTGCCACTAGGGGGCGCTATGACTTTAAGTAAATATCGGCCTTTATTTGTCCTCAGGGTTGGACTCTTATGAATCCTGAAAAGTTTCGAGGTAATCAGATAATGTACACTCGAGTTACACCCACTTCCTGTTTCGGCGGCGAAACACACAAAATGGCCGTCCCGCCACGCCCACGCCCTATGACGAAAAGTTTTTCTTTTCACAACTTTTCATCTTTAACTTCTTAAGATGGCACAGTCTGAGTTTGAAGTTGATCGGATGAAATCTCTAGGAGGAGTTTGTTAAAGTACGACATGTGGAAATGGCCAAAATCGCACTAATTTCGAATTTTGAAATCAAAATGGCGGACTTCCTATTGGGTTTAGGGTATGGCTCTAATGAAGTTTTTTTGTACATCTTGACATGCTACATATGTGTACCAGTCTTTTTAGTGCGCCTATTCCCGAAACCCTTAAAATACGAAAATTTTCACCAGACTTGATGCGACCGCCAAATTTGGTGAGTTTTTGAATATGTTAAGCCCCTCAAAAAGGCAATTCATTTGATGGGAAAAAGAATAGAAAGAAAGAAAGAAACAATAATTCCTTCAGTTTCAATAGGGCCTTCGCCGCTGTTGGCGCTCGGGCCCTAATAAAAAAATAATAATATTAAGTGAGCTGTAACACCTAACAACCACATGTTGAGAGTGTGAGAAAACTAGTTAGGACATGATCGGAGAAGTTAAAACAGTTAGCTAATGATGGATAAATGGTTGAAATAGATAGTTAAAATGAATTGATACGTGGTTGAAATACAGTAGCTGGTGAGCTAAAATGAATGGATAAATGGTTCACATTTAGTCAGTTGAATTATTGTTAGCAAATTTTTTAAGCTAAAGGTAAGAGATAAACAGTTGAAATAGTAAGCTAAAAGTAATGAATAAATGGTTAGCTTAAAGTTAGGGATGTCCCGATCCCGATAACAATATAGGAACGGAGTCGATTTTGGCATTTTTTTTAACTGATGGGGGATCAGCATTCACCCTGTTTACCTTACCCTGATTATGTACATCAGCTTGTAGTGCTCACCGCCTTTTATCCATACACGCCCTAGAACCACAGACGCACCGCCAGACTGCCTGGATGCCGGCATTTTCAAACCAAGATGGGCGCGGCCACTCACCAGTGTCTGTCCAGAGAGTGGCTCGTAGCTTGCCAGCCCTTGGCAACAACTAAAAAAGTCTGTCTTTCTTAGTTACCCTTTTTTTACAGAAGCGGATTACTGTGATTCTCCACACTTCTTCCGTGATTCCACCAGGAAACCACGCTTACAGTTATTCTCTGGAGCAGATATCGGTAAACACGAGAAGAAAAACACTATTGACTTTTAAGCGCAAGAGGCATTACTAAGTTTAGTTTTTTTTTTTTTTAACGTTGGCTGAAGAAAAATGCTGATGTTGGGAGCAGATCTATGGTCGCGCAACTGTGATACACAGTAACTGCAGACATAATAGAGGCCCGGTGCAGGGCACGAGGGTGCAAAAGAAATCTTCATGCCTGCGCATGAGCAAAGGGATAAACCCAATAGCAACAGCTCTTAGAGGGCTATGCCTATACTCATAGAATCTGGAGTTACAATACATAACCAATGTTGGGAAGGATACTTTCAAAACGTATTTTGTTACAGAATACAGAATACATGCCCACAAATGTAATTTGTAACGTATTCCGTTACGTTACTCAATCTGAGTAACGTATTCTGAATACTTGGATTACTTCAGGATTACTTCTACATTGAATTGCGTTTTATAGGTGTAGGAATGCGGCTATCACATCCAGCTTACTAAACAGGCCTATAATGGTGTGTTCTTTTTATTCCAACTAGCTGAATGTGTACCTGAACAAACATAGATTATGGTATTGGTAGTCCCGAACTGCATACTACAAAAATCTAACAGCGGTCTAAGCTACCACAAGCTAATTTTAGCTAACGTTAGCTAGCATGTCAAACGGGGCTGTCAGTCTTTAAACGGCTCTGGAGCTAGTAAATCAGAACGTATACGTATAGGAGAATGGAAAGGCCCATGTCAATGTTAAAATAGCAAGGTGAACAGTAAAACTACAGCAGACGACTACCCTTGGCTAATTAAAAAAATAACTTACTTTAAGATGCTTCTTCAGGTTGGAGGTGGAGTAATTTGGAGCTGAAAGGAGGTTGGTTGCTGGCAAGCAGAGGCTGCACTGCACATTTATATTTCGTTCTCCCTGTTCTTTCTTTAATGTGAAATGCTGTTTGAATTTCCAAGATAGAAACTTATTCCTGCCCTGGCTCTGTCGTGCCGGTTCCGACTCCATTGTGACTGATCACGGAGTTAATTTTTTCGATTTCATATCGGGGCTTCTGGAAAATGCGATAGACTTGCCTTTTATTCAGAGTGAATAAACTCGTGAAACAGAGAAGTATCGTCAGGTAATCCATTGATTTCAACAATGTAACTGTATTCTAAATACCAACTATTTAAATTGTAACTGTAACGGAATACAGTTACCCATAATTTGTATTCTGAATACGTAACGCCGTTACATGTATTCGTTACTCCCCAACACTGTACATAACTAAAGAAAAACGGTGTGCAGCTCTATTATCTGAGCAACTACAAGTTTCGGATCAGGACTAGGTATCGGCAGATATTCAATATTTAAAAGATCGGGATCGGATCGGGAGTCAAAAAAGCTGATCGGGACATCCCTACTTAAAGTAGCTTAATGTATAAACAGTTAAAATATAGTTAACTAAAATACAGTTAGCTAAAATGAATGGGTAAACATTTGAAATATTGTTAGCTAAAAGCAATGGATAAATGGTTGAAATATAGTTAGCTAAAATGGATGGAGAAATGGTTTACCGTAAATAAATGGTGATGTCGTTGAAAGGGTACTTAAGTACACCTGACAGGGGTTCTACGGCTGACCAAAGAGGTTGGGTACCACTGCTTTAAAGGTCCCATGGCATGAAAATGTCACTTTCTGAGGTTTTTTAACATTAATATGAGTTCCCCCAGCCGGCCTATGGTCCCCCAGTGGCTAGAAATGGCGATAGGTGTAAACCGAGCCCTGGGTATCCTGCTCTGCCTTTGAGAAAATGAAAGCTCAGATGGGCAGTTTTGGAATCTGCGCCTTATGAGGTCATAAGGAGCAAGGTTACCTCCCCTTTCTCTGCTTTGCCCGCTCAGAGAATTTGGCCAACCCATGAGAGAGAGAGACATCATGGCTTTCAAACGAGAAAAGTGGCAGTTGGTCAAGGCCACACCCCCACCCTCCACATTGCCCCCCCCTCCTCCTCAATAGCTTCAGACATAGAAATGGCACATACTAAGGAAAGCTCATTGTGGGACTGGCTCTAGTGGCTGCAATTCTGCACCAAGGCTGAATTTTGGGAAAGAGAATTCAGATAAGGTATTAGGGGACCACTAAGTCCTATATAAAAGCATCCAAAGAGCACCATGTCATGGGACCTTTAAGACACGTCTTGTAATGTAACTGATCTGAACACATTTATCTACAGAGTATAGATAAGATTGGACCATTGAACCAACTTTGGACCATTTTTCCATTTGACCTCCATTATTACGCAAGCAGTAGCGGATTTGTGATGCAAATACAAAACCTCTGTTATCAGTCATTTAACATCAGCTCAGTGTGCTTGCAGGCAAACCCATACAGATACACAGACACACACATGGAGGACTGACCATTGTTGGAGCGTAGTGACCTGGCGGAGATGCCGTTAGTCCCTATAGGATGATGAACGCCGGTTCCATCCACCATTGCTGCCTCCCCTGGCTGCTTCATAAGCTCCGTCAGAGTCCTAGAGGGAGGAAGAAAAACACACATTTAAACACTTTATAAAAGCGTCCTGCATACAAACTGAAAAGTAGATAAAAAGCACAAATATCCACACAAAGGTACACGAGAGACCTTGTGAGACACAAAAAAACGACTCAAAGGAGAGTGTTAGAGAGATGTGATGGAAAAGAGTGAGAAAGATGATAAAATATAGAAAAAAGGAACACGTGGACATAATATGAAAATCCATTATTAAAAGTATCCAAACAACCTTCATGTTAATCGCTCTATCTGAGGATAAAGACAAGTTTCAAACTGATTGCTCACGTCTATGAAAAACAAACCCAAAACGGATAACGTTCAGAATTAAATTCAAGAAAGTGAAATTGAAGAAGAAAAGCACGAGTCTGTGGATGTTTGCCAACTGGGAGCGTCAATCATGTATAAAACAATAAATAAAACAACTTTCACTCTTGCCATCTTTTATTGTTTGATGCCTTTGAACAAGTACTGATGCCTCCTCAAAACTGGAGCACAGGCAGGAAACAGCCTTCCAACATGCATATTTAACTGTTTCGGAGCACACAGAACCTGCAGCTGTGGACATACGGACTGTGTTTTGTAATAGACAGAAGGTAGTCGGTCGGTTGTATTCGAAGTGGACACATTCTCGTGCCTTTTCTGTGAAAGACAGAGAAGTGGTGGTTTCAGCCAAGTAATCCGAATCTAGAAAGTAATCTGTCAAAGTGTGTCTTATACAAATCTGCATCATTGTCATAGGTGTGATTGCAGTTTAATTGCTACAGTAAACAACCCTGGTGGACTACTTGGCCTTTCAGAGTTTTAGCTACCAAATTTGCTTCTATTGCGCCACTGTTTTTTTTTTCTTTTAGTATGGTAAAAAACACAACACCTGCTCTGCTCGCTCATATGAAAAGTTGCATTCTAATTCCACTTCTTTGACCTTTTTAATTGCTTTTTACTAACTTACTTTTCCAGTGTTTTCTCACATTAACAAGGGAACGTTAAACATCAACATGTAGCCAGTGACAAGGAAATTATAGCGACATAGTCAACAAATCAGCTGTGACCTGAGAGCTGCTATCAAGAGACCCATAAATGTTTCCTCACTGTTAATCTCACTGTTGAAACCCTGAACACAGCCGTCTAAAATGCAGCAGAGCAATTGTTTTTGTATAAGCCCGCTGTGAAATGATTGCCTGTGGTCATGGGACCAGTAAGCATAAAAACATGAACAACTGTACTATATAATGCAATTCAACACAGTAGACTCGCAATAGGCGCTAATTATAAGCTGCAATTTTGAAGGTCATAAGGTTTCTTTGTTTGTATGTTGTTCCCAAATGAAGGTATAAAATAGCATGAAAACTAAATGGAAACTGGTATACTCCAGGACATGATTTAGATAACATATTGACATTGCTATGATAACTTTTAGTACTTGGCGTCATGCCTGCGAATCCATCATAGCAATGCCAATATATCATGGCATAACATGTTATTACTTAAAGGGGCACTCCACCTATTTTACACATGAAAATCAGTTTACACACCATGAGGAGTACTGGTCAACCTGTGAAAACAGTGATGTCCTCAGGGTTATCTCGGCTTGGGCTTGAGACCAGAAATTCATAACATGTCTGTTAGGTGTGGGGTTTAAAAAATGTGGTCATATACCAAGCAGGGAGTTTCTGATAAAAGATGCTAGATAAGTTACGTTAAGGGAAATGTAGATTACTGTACAGCGTTTCTAGGGGGGCCCAAAAAGTGAACAGCTGTTTTTGTCTTTATGGGCTACTTTTCCACCAAGTTCGAGTAGAAATCAATTTATGAGCTTTTGAAACATCCACCTGAGACAGAAACTAACCAATCAACAGAGTCGAAACATGCTCTCCCTGGTGCGGGCAATCATACCGTGCAATTCAATTTCTACTAGACACCAAAGAAATGCTCACTGATGCTGTTAAAGTGACTGCACAGCACAGCAGTAAAGTTAGAAGTATCAGACAGGAAAGAAATCGGAATCTGAAATGATATTGGTATTTCTTTCCTCTCCCTTGATACTCTTCTCACAGCTAGGGTGCCATTATGCTCAGCTGCTCCAGTGGAGCTGCACAGCGACCAGCAGTCGTCTGTGGTTGAACTGGGCAGCTCCCTGGTGTGAAAGTGAAACACAACCCAGCTCAGCAAAACCTACCCTGGATAAATCAGGCAAAACGTTTGTTTGATATCACACCCCTGCTGAGATGACAAGTCAGCTCTTCTGGTGTGTAAATATGTATAAGCTAAGTAATGGAATTTATTTTTAAAACCACAACATTTGAGGTTTGACAGATACAATGAAAGTTAAATGATTTCCACGGGGAAATAAGTCCATTGACGGTCACGCAGGGACAATAAATACCCATCGACTGTGCCACGGGAATACAGTGCCCGCACATCCATCTCAGTTGCCCTTTGCATTTTCTGCTTGCTAGCCAATCCATTTTCTCTCTCTCCTCTCATCTCATTTATATTCGTCCACTTCCATTCTATTACTTCATTTGTCTCCCCCCCCATCTCTCATCTCCCCGCTCGCCCGCTCGCTCTGTTGCTTTCGTCACCTCCAGAATGCTTAAGAGCGCTATTGTTGTGTACTTGTTCTCTACACTCTCTATCTCCCTGGGCAACATCTTCTCTTTCTTTCTCTCCCCTTCTAATCCCGCCTGTCTTATCTTCTCAACTTTCTGCGTCTGACTCCATTCCACTCCTGTTATCTCCACCCCAACCCTGCTTCGTCATTTTCGTCGCTACGAGCCTTTTTTTTTATCTCTCCCTGTATCGCTTCCTCAACCCTCCGTCTCTCTTTTTTCTCCTCTCAGCCCTCTGACTCTGTCGCTCTAGCACTCTTACATCGTCGTGTCTGGTCCGTTTCACCCTTTGGCCCAATTTCTATTTTCTCCTTTTTTTTCCCCCCCTTTCTTTATTTCCCTTAAGTATTCCCAGCCCTTGATCTCTCGCTTTTCTTCCCCTCCCTGAGGAAACTGTCACATAAACTATTCTAACTTGCAATATTAGCACTCTTGAAATGATACAGAGTGATATGAGGACATCCGAGCTCCCTATCATTGCGCACGCACACGCACACGCACACACACACGCACACACACTCGTTCTGACAAATAGAAAATGTGCAACACTTAAGTTGTAGCTGTGTAAACCCCAGATCAGTCTATATGCCGAGGGATATCTGACTCTTTAATGATAAGGGTGGAAGCTCTAAGTGTTGACATGCAGCACTTCAAAGGACACACACACTCCTAGCACAGATTTGAAAGAGGATTGAAGATGCAGTATGCTGCAGGCTCACACATGAAAATACAGTACATGCCACATGCTTTCTTAATTCTGGAGGAATTTATATTCAAATGCCGTCTTTTTTCTAAAACCTGGGCGTGTCATAAAATGTTGATAGGTTAAACCAATCTCCTTAGTAAAATGTGTGAAGGTAGTTTCAAACCCACTGGAATTGGGTTTGTTTAAGTGGGGTGATGTTACTGAGCTGATGTTACTGACATTTTTGGACACTTGGAAAATAATGGTAACTTTACTCGTCATGCGAGCAACAGTTGAAACATTTTCTCTGCTGTTCCGGAGGAGCTTTGTCAAGCGTTTGAAAATAACCCTGATGATGTCATCAGAGTCACTTCCAGGTTCATTTCCAGGCTTGGAAACAAAAAAATGTATAACAGAAAACATGCGCCACATACTGGGGACGTTGGAGTTTGAAAGACGTGGGCATTTACCAGACAGGGTGCGTCGAGTGAAAATATGCTACTGGTTGCATTATGGGGAATGTAGGATCCATTGTTTTTAGAGTTGATCAATACCATGAACTAAAAGTCAGGATATCTTAGCCTCCGTTGCTTTTACCCATTGTTATTTTTTATTTTATTTTTTTTAAATCTGTCTCTTGTAAATATCACAACTTTATGAGTGAAGGGATTCTGCTGCCATAATGTATATCACAAGGGATATGCTAGGGGTCTGAGCCTGATGGATATTATGGATATTATGTTATTTTCATTAATTTTACTTAATCATGTGTGTATTTTTGTATCTGTTTTGTCTGTTTTATGTCCTTGTGCCCAAATCACCTAAATTAAGTAGAACAGCAGCTCTCTTCTGAGCTGCACAAGTCCAGGGTGGACCCTACCTCTTGCGCAGTGCATGCGGGGACAGCCCAGCATGTAGTTTAACACTGCAACAACAAACTGTAGTACTGTGATATTTGTATGATTCAGTTAGTCATGTTTAATTTCATTGTGACTTTTAAAGCAATGTTAACTGCTCTCTTTCTGCCCATATTGCACTCTTTTAAATTCCAGTGCAACTTACTGACTTCATTAACTCATTTCTGTACAGTACAAAGACAAAGGCTATTCTGTTAAGGTTGTGCCAACTTTCTTCATATGGAAAACTCCCTATTATTAAATTTTATGGAGTGTTGTTTTCTAGATTGAATATTGTTAATAAATGTCATGAGGTTTGCATCCATACAAGGCCCAATGAGCCTTATTTCTTATTCAGTTACAAAAAATATGTGTAATGCAAGACGGGATATGAATTGAATAATGAATAAAAGCTGATGTACACTGAGACTGTATTTTTCAAAACTCATAAACTAAAATTATTCAGCCAAAGGCTGTAAAATATCCATCAACAAGGGTTTCAATCCTGGGTGGTTTGATGAAACTTCTGGACAACTCCACAGAAACAGCTTCATGCAATCTGACAGACTTAAAACACCACATGCTCAGCTTTGTCCCGCTTGAGATTTGCTAAATATTGCAGAGTAAGAAAACACAAAACAATACAAGATTCTGGTATGCCCCAAAATTTGATTTGAAAATACATATAAAAGTTCAAAAACCCAGCAGCCAGGTGGCTGTTTAAACTGATAACAGTGACACATTTAAAGTCCTTATGAGCCAACTGAGCGAGCATGAGCGTGTTGCTTCAAATGGAGTCAGCCATCTACCATTGAGGAATATTATATATCGGGATATAGGAAAAATGATTAGCGTCTGAAAACTGTGCTAATATTCACCCAGCACGAACCTTCTCAGGGGTGAAACGTGGCACTTGGTTAGACTGTAATAACTCAATACTGTCTTTATGAAGTTCCATCCTCTAACTTTACCATGGCTAAAGCAGAGGAGAAAGATTTAGCTGCTCAAACTGCCTGTTTTTGCTATGCTACGCAACACCCGAGGAGAAGGGAGCTATTTATTTCATGGTCAAACTGCAAATCAATGAGGTCAAACACTGAAACCAAATCACTTAACCCCATATAGTTTGTTTTTGTTAGTGTACCACAACCTTGCAGTGGCCCGGTCCTGGCTGTATAACTAAATGTGCACTATTGCTTTCAATTGTCAAAGTGTGTTTCGTGCTAAAAACAAAGTGACAAAAACACCCCATGGTCATGTAATAAGACATTCAGTATTGTTCTGCACACAAACGCATACTGGCGCACGCACACACATTTACTCCCCTGGGTCTATAACGCAGCATTTTGTAGCTGAATCACTCTTCACTGTCACAGCAGGTTAGTTTATATTACAAGGCCCCCCACAGACGATTCCAGGGCCCTGTAACCTAGCATGGAACTGAGCATGGAGATGCAACCCTGCTGCTCAAACAGGGATGGTGTGTAATTATTTGTGTTGCTGTTCGCCACCTACCCGACCAACCTACACAAAGACACAGATCATGATCACACACTCGCACAGGCACACCAAACAGAAGCTTTAGACACACACACACACACACACACACACACACACACACACACACACACACACACACACACACACACACACACACACACACACACACACACACACACACACACACACACACACACACACACACACACACACACACACACAGCTGTTGGTGTCCTACCTACGGTTGTTACTTGATTCCACAGAGGAGTGACTCACCCTTTAATTCTTAGGGGTGGTAATTTAGAGAGGTTACAGTGGGAGGGAATTGCATATGTATATGTGTGTCTGTGGTGGTTCAATTTACAAAACATCCTCCGGGGCAAGGAAAGGGAATTTTGAAATGACCTAATGAGCAAGCTAGGTGGATGTATGCGAGTTTATGACCATGCGGGGGCTGTTTTCTCTCCTACCAGTCTCTCATATTTCACTATTAATTAGAAATGTGAGACCCCAAAACAAAAAAAAAAAAAAAAAAAAAAAACTTCATTATGACCAAATGATCTGATTTTCCACCTACCTGTTGAACATTACATATTGTGCTTGAGTGTTTTGTTTGTATACTTTAACAATAATACGATTAAGTAGGTTTCCATTCTCCTTCATATTGGTTGCAATGAGCAGTTCTGCAGCCTTTTTGAAGAGTCTGACATGCTATGTTCATAGTTATTGTTCCAAAACTGTTGCGTCTAAATGGGCTGTCTGAACTAGAATGCCAAATGAAGCTTTTGTAAGTTAGAGGAGAAGGCAGAAAGAGATATTAACATGAATAGTGTTTGTAGTTTATCTGTCTCTTCATCTCTCCCTCCTTTTCTTTGTCTTCTGGTGTTATGAAGTGACAGAGCCAACACTTGAAATCTCTTTTCATCAGTAATTCAACGCACACACACACACACACACACACACACACACACACACACACACACACACACACACACACACACACACACACACACACACACACACACACACACACACACACACACACACACACACACACACACACACACACACACACACACACACACACACACACACACACACACACACACACAGATTCCAGCACACAGATTATAGTAGGGTAAATGGACACTGTAGTGGCAAGTGGTAGCATGAATTATCTCAAAGGGGGTCTGATACACCAGTCCCTCTGACACACAAACATCCTCATACTTACGCATGCACACAGCAAGACACGCAGAAGCACTGTAGCTGCCAGATAGTGCACCCTGGTAGGCTTGGTACAGAGCCTGGATCTGTCTCCCACCCTGCTATACTCCTATTAGAGCTGACAGCTGCCAAATAATGTCCTTTGGCATGGCTGAGTGCCTGCCATGCCAGGGCCTGTTTGTGTTTATGCATAGTCTCTCATCCACTTACATGAATGTGTGTTCACACATGTATAACCTCACATAGGAAGAGTTTTATTCCAAAACATTGTAAACCTTTTGGAAAAAAATTATGCCTTTTACAGATATACCTATTACCACCTACAAAATATATAATGGCCAGAGACAGCATTTAGGATAAATAATCATTTCGATATTGTATCTGAAAAATAACATATTGACTGGCTTGCGGTATTCAGATATCCATGTTAATCTCAATCTAGTTCCGTTTTGAACAGATCACTATGGCACATACTATGTAGTGGTACAACCTACAATCCCAGTGGACCGGTCAATAAAAAATATGATGAAACATGATGTTTTTTCACGATAAGAAAAACGGAAGTAAGGAAAGCAAGGAAACGACTAAAGTCGCGAGGCAGTCAGGGCACACTCCATTCTTATTATACATCCATGGCACACACACACAGAAGGCTCTTCTCATTTTTCATCTTTGCCGAGAGAAAGGATGGACTAGCTAGCCATTTCCACTGTCGTTCCGGCAGAGAGTGAGGCAGAGGGACCATTGGCTGTGCGCTAGTGGTGCAATGGACCATAGTTGATCCGTGGTCCGTATGGATCACTCACGGTTCGGAATGCATGTGAACTGCGGATCGATTGCAAAGTTTAACAATAATAATAATGTGTGTGAAATACATTTTTACTGTCGCTGTTTTCGAACTTTTCTCTTCGCGTGAACGGCGCATGTTAAATTCAGTGATTACATGGCACCGGTGCCTTAACGAGCGCTATCTACTGGACAGAATAGCAACGCAGATTTTGGTGCCTCATTTCGGTGCCACTTAAATGTCTGCGCTGCTCTCTGATGCTCCGAAACCAATGTCACAGGTAACAGAAGCATCGCTACATGTCACGCTAGTAAACACCAACGTTACACTTAGCATTGGGTAACGTTAGCCTACCGTTAGCTAGTAGCTGGATTAAACAAGGTTTAAAATGCTGACAGCTAAACTGTAAACGGTGTAGTGTGTCTGTAGTTCACTGTAGAGGATTCCAACACCAGGACGTACAACAGTCTGCCGCTAAAGCTAAAAGCAAAAAGACACAAATTAGCACTTGGTCACTGCTGTTGTCAACCTTGTGGTGCATTCAAAGTTATTGTAAAATACCCTTTTTTCATCTGTTTTTATTATTTAACCGCAATTTACTGGTAAAAGAATTAATTATTGTTGAAAGTTAATGTTATTACATTTTTAATAAATCATTAAAATTACCCCTTTTTTATGCTGATCCGAAAATGTAAACAATTTGTGACTCAAAACCGTGATTTGATCCGAACCGTGAGTTTTGTGATCCGTTACACCACTACTGTGCGCTGCTACTGGCTGATTCGGGCAAACCCTGTTTTGTTGTTTGTACCATAGCAACACTGTTTATCCGGTTTCCCTTTTTCAATGACGAATAGATTACAACCGCCTGCTGGCATTAAGAATTATCTCCTCTCACGCAGCCGCAGAACATACGTCGACTGTAGCCTCTGCAATGTGTTCAAGTGCAACTTTTTGGCCAAGACAAAAATGACGTGAGGCAACGCAACAGTCGGCCTTCCTCGCCACTAGTTCTTATCAGTCCCCCTAGTGTGTCAGAGAAACTTGAATTCAGAATATGTACGGTTGTCTTTTTCTGTGTAATCAGTAAAATTGGTAAGACTATTTCCTTTCTTGAAATTTTGTAAGTTTTTTTCTAAAATCACCGGTTGATGGGCTGAATTTTGAAAATCTGACACTATCATGAACACATGACATTGTCATGACATGAATTTAATGACAGAAGCGTTATGTCATAAACGTTTATGACTTGTTTATAATATTAATGACACGTTCATGACAGTGTCATGTCACTCTTATGTAGATACCTTCAAGTAAAGTGTAACCAACTTATCACCCAACCCTAACATTAGCGCAGCATTGTCAAGTGCTGTGGATGTAACGTCAATGTAACTTTCAGTGTGCCATCTTTTGTGTTGCTATCAGAAATGAGTGCAGTATGAATGTCAGCAGTCAGCCATCTAAACCTTCCTTTGGATGCTCACTAAAGAAATATTATGTTAATGTTTTCCAACATTTTAGCTCTCAGGCTAAATCCAGACCGTAAACTAAACAGTATTTTAGTGAAAAGGAACAGCCTCACCTAGTGCTCACCTAGCATCACCGCTGCTAAGTGCTGTGCTAAAGCTAGGTGAGCAAAAACAAACGTGAGTGGGCAGCTATGTTCAAACAGTTCGCAATGACAGGTGTAGTCAGTCTGCTGTATTACTGCAGAGCAGAGTGACGTACACGTTGTGTGTAAACCATTACAGACATCACCATGGATGAGAACGACACCTGTAACCATGGTAACTGTACACACCAAAAATGATGACAACTGTAGCCTCAGAATGGTTAGAAGTGATAAATGCATGATAAAAAATGTACTGCTGAAAACAAGACTAAAATGTGACTTTTTTTAAAGAGTAAAACTAAATCAAAATCGATCAATATCATATGTCCTCATGGACTCAAAACTTTCTAGACAAAAGCTCTGAAAAAGGCCTAAATTAATGTCACTGTACTGTATGTTGTCAGTCATTGGTGCTCCTCTCATCTCCACTCCAATAAAGACAATAAGGTAATTTTGATTATTTTGCTACATTGATTTCTACACCAGTGTGCCTGGATTGAGCAGTGAAATAAAAATAAAATGAACGAATACAAAGCCAGCATGCTGGAAGCCGCTTGAACCAGTTGCTGGCAGGATCTCAGCACTGAGGCTGTAGTGTTGCTAAAGATGATGTCACAGAAAATACCATATGTCAACCTCTGAGTCACAGCCTGCTCTCATTATTTTTGGACCATTTTTATTTTAGAAACAATAAAACACACACACACGCACACAAAGATTCACTCTCCTCAAGGGATTTGTTCTCAAACATTCATCGGTGTGACGCACACATAACCCACGCATGAATACACCTACACTCAGACACACATTTGTCAGCAAAATAGCTATCATTCTGTAAAGCCTTTGACATTATCGATGACATACAGGTACTCGGTACTCATCCATCATTACAGTGAGATTGACAGAATGATATTGATCGGTTTAATCAGATATCTATCACTGTCTAAACAGCTTAAACCACTCATTAGGAAAGCCTGTAGGGGAAGTCATTATATGTATCTATTAAATAGACTAGAATACATAGATTTTATGCAATTACCATTATTTGACTTTTTCATAATTTATATTTAGACTTGCATGCATGTGCTCAAGCTTCCTTTATTTTGTTTGTTGAAAAAACTTTTCTATAATTCATGGTGGTAGACTGTAACTGGAATTAACTTTATTGTAGGGATGAATATAACAGCTCATTCATCAAATCTGATTCAGCTAATGGGGTCAAGATCCCAACCATCCATCCCTTTTATGCCTTTATGGATCCACCCACTTGGGCACACAACCTGTACATGCTATGTACTGTAAATATGTCAGGTCAGGGCAGCATTGATAAATTAGCAATACCACAGCACTCTATCATCAGTGCACTATAACAGGCTCTAGTAAATGTTGTAAGCGGTGTGTGAACTGTGGAGTTAAGTGACCTTGGATTACGACCGCAGGCCTGGACACATGGCGCTGGCGTGTCCAGTGCAATGGTCATTCACCCAGGGGAGCTGTGTAGTCGGTTCCGGGAGGTGAGACACACACAGACTCAAACACAGTTGAAAAAAACCCACATCAGGATGGATCTCCGCTCATTTTTGATGCAGTTTACACGAGCAGCGGGTTGTGGCAGCTCTGCGTCTTCCTGGCGGGTGCTGCTATTTGTGGCTAAGGGGATGCAGCTGTCCAGCCAGCACAGTGCACTATAATGGACATGAGTAGACACTCAGGACCTGATGAATGAGACACACATCTATAGATTCCCATTTCACATCATGTTAGTATCACATCATGTCAGATTTAAGATTAAATAACCATTAATGTTTTTGTTTTTATTCAAACTTTTCACTTTAAAGCAACACGGCATCTAATTTACATTAATGAATGTCCGTTACATTCAAGCCATTGCTAAATGAGTTAATACAAAGCTAATTAAGCCTATCAGCTCCACAAACCACTCTCTGTATAACTCAGTAAGGTTATGTTTACAATATATCGTAGTCCGGCGATATTCGCGCGCAGTAGATCCAGTAATGCGTTTTACGTCACCGCTGAGAAAGGACAACAGCAGCATTCAGCTTTGGAGACGAAGAGTACATAAAAGAATCCATAGATTTTTTTTTTCTCAAGTCCTCCTTGATTTGACAGGTTAAACTACTAGCATCTGCGTAGAGGAGGGGTGGGGGTGGTGCGCGATTGCCGAAGGCTTGCATCATGTGGATGCACCGACATTGTTTTTGTCATTTCTTAGAATTCCTCATGGGGACTGCAGAAACGAGGCACCGTAGCTTTAAGAATTGATATGATGATAAGCCACTCTATTTTAAAACAAAACAATACCAGTGTAATGTCTGTGTGCTAGATATAAAACTAGAGCTAGCAGCCAATTGACTTAGCTTAGCACAAAGACTGCAGACGGAGGCACTCAACTACCAGTCACTCTAAGGTTGCCAGGCAACCAGTGAAGGCTCCAGGAAGTTACAGCGCCCGGCCAACAAGTAGTCCAACATGATAAGCAGTGAGCTTTAGAGTTGCTGCTTGGTACATTTTGTTTGCCTTTGAACAGAGCCAGGCTAGCTGTTTCCCACTGTTTCCAGTCTTTATGCTAGGCTAAGCTAACGTGCTGCTGGCTGTAGCTTCATATTTAGCTGACAGTTATGAGAGTGGTTACACTATCGATCTTCTAATCCAACTCTCGGCAAGAAAGTGAAGAAGCGTATTTCCAAAAACATTATTCCTGTAAAACAGCCCCTGAGACCTTTGGCAGTGATCTCTATAAATCCTGGGTAGGAATTAGCCTACAATGCCTGCAGGGTAGAATTCCAGCCAGTGTGTGTAATATTATTTATTTAAATGCTTTTGGACCAGATACTAATCCCATAGGGTACAAACTGTAAAAGCACAAATATGTAGCCTTGTTAAGGGGTACAATCGGTGTATCTTTGTGGGTACTGCCCCATGCAGTGACAAGCTGTTGGACCCTTAAAGGTAAACATATTGCACATTCTTTCTGACAGTGAAAACATGCACTTAACACCAGATGTTTAACAGCAGTTTTACAGTAATTACTGTCGCCACTCTACTACATATTATTGGTTATAGCACCTATATGTGTCAGCTATTCTTTCTCGTTGCCCTCCAAAGACTTAATACACCTTGTCTGATCACCATATCAGTATTGTTAAAAAAAACACCTCCGTGCTTATCTGTTTGACGCAGTACAATATATTTGATGCAATGTAATGCAACAGAAAGCAACACAATAAGAAGCTTTGCAATGCAGCGCAATAGAAGTGGGAGCCAGGAGTCAACCTGTGTTTAGCTCATATAGCACACATTCGCTCGTGCACAGATATTCCCTTCACACTGCATTCAGCTCAAGGTTCAGCCTTGTGCGCAGACATCAAAGCTACGCACAATACGTAGTCCGTCTCTCCCTCGCTCTCTCTCACACACACACACACACACCTATCTACGGTACGGTATAGAGAGTGCAAGGGCACTCTGACAATGCGGAATAATATTCTAATGGATAAGCAAGTTTCACAGCCAATTCTCGTTCCTCAGTTGTCATGAAATTAAAGACACACACGCGTACAATAAGTCTGATCTTGGCTTTTCCCTTTACATGAGTGAGTGTGTACCTACAGGGTGGGTCACAGGAATGACTCCAATCTATCAACCTGTCCGACTTGACTACTTTTAATTCAATCCACACACATCTTTCTCTTTTTTCTCTTTCAATCTGTCTCCGTACCTCCCTTCTTTTTGTTCTCTCAACCTCTGCCTTCTTCTGCATCATCATCAAAAGTTGATGTATAAGATACATAAATTTTTCCTCAGAAGTGGTTAAGTGATCCATTTCAATTGTGCCACTTTCACTTTTGAACTCTGTCTGCATTCATCCTCTAACCTATTCTTTTTCTCGTTATACAGGTGTCCTTTTTCTTGTTTCCTCCCTTATTCTGAAAGTTTCTGATATCATTTTTTCAACAATTAAACAAACTTTCCAGGAAATAGTTCTATAGGATCACGTTACCTGACTTGTCCTGGTTTCACAAATGTTGTTCCAAAAGGCACAAATGTAAGAAAGTTGCATTTTGAATAGGTGCTTGCTAAACATTTTGTATAGCCTCCATTAGGTGGTGTTCTTCGGTTATTTCCAACACCTATCTTATCTGTTCCGCTTCCTTCTTTTTCTGTCTTTTCCCCCAATCACTTAAATAAATGACTTCAGCAGACAATAACCATGATTCACTTTGACTTTAATGTCCTCAAATGATATGTTTCTCATTATAAAATCGCTGATAAAAGATTCAATCAATTCCCATGTCCATGACGGCACGTACTGAAAAAACAGCCATTCCAGGGGAAGTGGAGAGGAAAGAAGAGAGATGCGAAAGGAGGGAGGGAGGGAGCGATAGATTAACGGAATGTTATGAAAAAATGAACTTGTTCAGTCCACTCTTTTGATAAAATGCCAATTAACCAATCTCTTTCACCCAACGTTTAATCTAAATTCCTCTATTTCCCAAGTCTCTCTCTCTCTCTCTCTCTCTCTCTCTCTCTCTCTCTCTCTCTCTCTCTCTCTCTCTCTCTCTCTCTCTCTCTCTCTCTCTCTCTCTCTCTCTCTCTCTCTCTCTCTCTCTCTCTCTCTCTCTCTCTCTCTCTCTCTCTCTCTCTCTCTCTCTCTCTCTCTCTCTCTCAGCTTGGATCAGGGCTGTGGAGCAGCAACATGACAAACTGCCCTCTGATTCACTTACACACAGAAACACACACACACACACTTGTGGCATCTTCTCACCACCCCCTTTTCTCTATCTCTGTGGCTTTTCTCCAGTGAATAGCACCGCCCAAGACAATTGTGATTGGTTTAAAGAAATGCCAATAAACCAGAGCACGTTTTCCTCCCATCCCCAAATGCTATGTGGAGTAGCCAGACTCTGGCAAAGCAAGACTAATGCACACGTAATAAAAACAGACCCCAAAACATGTTCCTGGATTGTGTTCCCTCAATGTTGGTGACAGTAGGTCACTAGAAAAGGCATCAACAGACTAATAGCTTAACAGTGTATTATCTCAGATGATATGTTCCTAATTAGGTGGGAGGTTTGTGAGAGGAAAAGTTATTATGATACAAACATTTTAGTAATGATACAAAAACGCCAGATGGTTTGTTAACACAGAACCATCTGAGAAGCCGTCATTGGAAACTGTTTGGGAAAGGGCACTTTAAAAAAAAAAAAACATGGCAGGTGATTGGATCATCACATCTGCCATTGTTGTGAACAAGCACACACCTAATTATGGCCATAGCTGCCAGTAGCTCCATTTACCGGACGGCGGACGCTGATTGGTTCGGTCCACTGCTGTTCGGACAGACAAACACATTACTTGAAGCCTGATCGATTGAGCGATTCTCGCGTGATGTCATATCGGGAAAAACCAGCTGCCCTAAGGTGAGCCTGAAAGTAGAAGGGACTAGATTTCCCATTAAGACAAGGAATTTAAGTCACACTTTGAAATATACCAATTAGTTCTGTCATGAGGAGCACTACTCATCCTGTAAAATAAAACAAAAACAGATGAGCTTGGAGACTTCAAATAACATATATATCATAAACATAAACAAGTCATAAACGTTTATGACACTATAACGCTTCCGTCAGACAGTGTCATTTGGTTTTTGTCATGACAAGTTAGGGTTAGGGTTAATGTCACTCTTATGTAGATATCTTCAAGTAAAGTGTTACCAAAACTTGTTGTGTTGTATAGAGTTTGAAAGGCTTGGGAATCTACCAGGCAGGTTAGGGTCTAATGAAAGATGCTATCTATGCATTATGGGAAATGTAGTATCCGATATTTCTTTGAAGGGTGACACATACTAGGAAATAAAAGTCAGGATATGTCAGCTGCTGCTGCTTTGATTTCGGAATTTGAATCTGTCTCTCGCAAGTATCTGTGCAATACTAAATCTCTGGAGTATCTCTTTAAATCCTAAACACAGTGAATGATGGTGGAACACAAGAAATGGTCTCAGAACCAAACCTAGTTCCATACCGAGCAGTTAGTTTTTGAAGTCAACTGATACACAGACCATAACAAAGACCATTAACAACACTGACACACAGTTGTTGACGAGACTAATGTGTGATAATGTGTGTGTTTTTATGTAAATAACACATGCATGATGTCCTAAGGCCTCGGAGAAACAGAGGTCATTCTCTGCTATGGGCTGATCTGTGAAGCTTATAGTAAAAGAAAAAAAATTTCCATTTATAAGCAGTAGTTTTGTTAATATAATGTCTGTGTTTTAAGACTACACCACACATTATTTCCTAGTTAAAGCTGAAAAGATTGTAGACTTTTGAAAATTGTGTGAAAGCTGCTGATTATCTTATTCAACCAATGCAAAACAATGCAAAATGCCCCAAATTTAGAATAGAATATAAAAATACAATTGTGTTTATTTCCAGTGCACGGCCTCTGTTTTGGAGCTGGTTTGTGTGTTTTACAGTCTGACACACCACACAGATGGTTTTTAACATTGTATTAGTTAAAGAATTTAGACTATACATTTGTGACCGAGTAACCCCTCGCTCATAAAAACAGGTCGGGCAAACATACAGTATGTAGGGAGAAAGAGCATTGATTGGGAGTTTAAGAAAGGTTTATATAGCTCTCACAGAAAGGCAGGGCCATAAATCCACTTAATGGCTGCAGACATTAGCATGAGCTAAGCTGGTGGGACAATCATCACTTAGAGGAAAGAAGAAGGTAGAAATGGATGGAGGGAGACAGACACAGACTAAGGGGATGGTTATGTGCAAGTGCAAATGAATGGCTGTACACATACCGATGAAGGTACACACACACACACACACGCACACTCACACAATTGTTTGACATAATGTCGCTCCACCAGGTTTGCCGCTTGTCTGCTGTCACTCCGACATTTAATGCAGGTATTAATAATACAATATCTACTGTATGTTTATAATGTTTGCAGGTGCTGTTGTACACACCAGTGACAACATTAGGGTAAATAAGGCATATTATTTTCAATAATGATCAGTTAAGAAACATACTGTACAAAATGACCACCAAATAATTGATGACATACAGCATGATGTGTGAATCCCTACAAAATGAATGATAAAAACATGACTAAACAAGTTTTTAACAAAGGAACAAGCATACATATACTGTACAAACATGCATTCATGTGGTCTAATTAAAAAGGTACCCTGTGGAGTTTTTTTGTAAACAAATGAAAGAAAACATCACCAAAACACATGGTGTGTATCCTTGAGGCAGGAAAAAAAGAATTCCTTTCTCTTTAAGCAATTTCAGAGCTGATTTTTCTTTTGGGCATTCATCTCTACCCCAGCCTTGCAAACCGTTGGCTTATTGGTTTGTGTACAACAACCAAAGCAACACACAGAGCTGACTGCTGTTTACATGACCCGTATCAAATTTGTAATATTGTCATTTTCGGAATAATAGTGGAATATTAGTGTGCATGTAAACTTACTCTGTCAAGACAATTAGCTTGGTACTGCAGGATACATAGGGCACACACAGTAAAACATATTTTCGGTTCATTATGAAACTGTGGTGGGACAAATTAGACTATGTAGGGGGCGCCACAGTCTGGTCAATGTATGGGACACACACACACACACACACACACACACACACACACACACACACACACACACACACACACACACACACACACACACACACACACACACACACACACACACACACACACACACACACACACACACACACACACACACACACACACAGGTGAGAAAAGGAGAGAGAGATGACAGAGAGATCAGACTGGGGGTCTACTGTTGTGGTGTACTACATTCAGAAGCACAATGCGCAGTAAAGTGTGGTGGAAAACTACAAATCTGCTTTGCGTTTCCCAGGGAGCTCTCAGAAGTGTTGCAGGGCTGTCAACAGGGCGGAAGTGCTTTTTGAAGCTTGCTTTTTTATTGTTTTTTTTAAAGCATCTTCCACTGCCAGAGATGTAAAAAAGATCAGGAAATGGAAAAAGTAAGTCAGCAAGCAAAAGTCGGGGAGGGGGTGACGTGTAACCTAAAAAGCCTTTTCAGTTTACATTGTGGGATGGCAATGCTTTGCAATGACAAAATGCCTTTACTTTGTCATGGTGGTAATGTTCGACCAGAGACTGACCATCTAATAATACAATATAAATGTTTGCATGCTGTTCTATATTTAATTTCAGGATGTCTAATAATTTCCCCTCTGAATAAATAAGAGGCAGGAATAAGAATAA
>NC_041345.1:5134092-5304092 GCF_004354835.1 Perca flavescens | reverse complement strand
GAAAACGATTCACTCTTTTCGCCTTCTCTTTCTATTTGTCCTACCTAATCCCTGCTCTTGACATTTGGTGAATTCCTTTCTTGTCTTTTTTTCCTGCAGGAGAGCTGTAGAAAGTGCCATGTCCAGTGGAAGCAGCACGTGGGGAAGACGTGCGAGCAGGTCCTGGAGAGGGACGAGATCCGCATGAGGGTGCTCTTGTAAGTGGTCCTGCAGAAACAAACTGAGACTCCACCAGACTCCTTTATCAACACACCACCATTTAGCCCGGCTATGCTAATGATCTGCAGAGGACATATGAGTCTCTCATACACAGATTTCTACTTCCTTTGATGGGATTACGAGAAGCTTTGTGGTCATTATTTTAGCTCCGGGAATCTTAAACTCTAAAACATTGCACACGTGCTGAATATTAAAAAAGTACAAATTTAATTTGTCCTGTTAAGACCAAGCAGCCCACGCTTATTTCACAGCCTTTTGAAACTCCCACCAGGTTGTCTTTGTTCCCATTCAGTCCATCTCTTTTTCATTTATTCAATTTATCTCATCAAAAACATATTAGAACCAGTTCCATGCTCAGGCTCCCAGAAATCACCATCAGGGTACATTTGACATGACAAAGAATACATTTAATCATAGTAAATCATAAACAACCGGGCTCCTAATTATCCACAGCGTTTTCTATCCATGAACCCATTTTTTGTCTCAGGCCCCGTTTTTATTTTCTCGCTGTCCCCTGTACTCCTCAGTCAGAGAGGATGCTGGGTAAACAGCTCAGTTTCCCGGACAACAGTCGGGGGAAGCGGAGTGGCCGGCTGTTTCCTGTGGCCCAGAAGGCCCGCAAGCAGTGCTTCCTGTTTTGCATCCGTACACAGATCTTCTCACTTCCTGGTGCTGAAAGAGACAGGAAGTGGCCTGGTAGAAGGATCAGTGGAGCAGCTCTGAGCAGCACCACTGACCCGATGGTTTTAACAGGACGTAACTAAAAGTGTCTAAAAATCACAACGGCAACTTCAGACCAAGACCAAGAACTGGGAGAGGCCTCAGAAGAGAGTACAGAAACAATCAAACATCAAATCTATTAAAAAAAAAATATATATAGATATAGATATAGATATATATACTAAAAGCGCCATTTTAAGCTGCATAAGAGGTAATGATAAAATCGCACACAGCAAAAGACTTCTATTTTAATTCCAAAGGCCAAGGGAACTTTATCAGGATGCATAGTATCTGGATCCATGAAATAAAAATAAACATCTGCCTGGCTCTATGGGAATTTAACATAGGGGTGGACTTACTTATGCCCCCTGTATTTTAAGGAAGAACATTTATTTATTTACGATACATTATTCATTCACAAAGAAAATTGGTGTCCTTAAAGGTTGGATTTTTCCTCATTTTTTTTAATTAAGGCATTAAGATCAATTTGCAAATGATATGATTTTTTTTATTCCTCTTTATAGTCAACTTTAGCATGGGTGTCCTAATTTTTTCACATGACTGTACATAAGAGTGACATGACACTGTCATGACCGTGTCATAAACATTATAAACAAGTTATTAACGTTTATGACATAGTGTCATGTCACTCTCATGTAGATACCTTCAAGTGAAGTCTTACTAATTTCTCTTACTCCCCTGTTCATCACTTTGTCTCACTCTCTGTCCACGTGCTGCAGCGAGGAGCGCATGACGGCAGCTCGGGTGAGGAAGTGCGTCAAGTGCGGGACGGGCCTGGTCAAGTCGGAGGGCTGCAACCGGATGTCGTGCCGCTGCGGCAGCTTCATGTGCTACCTCTGCAGAGAGCCCATCACCGGCTACAACCACTTCTGCCAGCACGCCCGCTCTCCTGGCGCTCCCTGCCGACACTGCCGCAAGTGCTCCCTCTGGACCGACCCCACGGTAGTTTCTCAGACAGGGCCTTCGCCTGAGCTTTTGTTTTAAAGAGAACTGTTTCTTTCGTCTGGCCTGGTTTTGTCAAAATTGTAGCAGGAAGCACTTATGTGACACCAGCTCTTTGGTTTTCTTTCTGTAAAGCTAATTCCCCCCAATGTAGTACAAATAGATTTGATGTTTCAAAATGACTGTTTCTGTCAGATCGTTTATAGATCTCGATGTTTCCGACTGCACTTGAAGGCAGCTTGATTTCACGGACAAAGAGAAAAGAGACTAGCGAGACACATCGACTGTGATTTGTTGTTGCAGGAAAGTTTTGGCTGTTAAAAACATTTGTTGAGGCAGCGACGTGGATGTATTGAGAGAATGTGCAGCGACAGAGGCAGCGATGTTTCCCATTTACTGTACAGGACTCGAGAAACAGCGACAAGCCTGATCCACGGTTACATGATTAGGCCCCACAGCGAAGGGTTGCACGATATTGACAAAATGTGATATTGCGATGTCGATTAGGAATACTGCAATATACATATTCATTTTGATGTTTTTAAACATATGTAAAATTACAAAAGTTACGGGAAAACGCATCAAAGTAGATTCATAACAAATTAAACAAGTTTTCTTACAACCCAAGGTTTATTCCAACTGACGGTCATATTGAACTGGTCCAACATGAATAAATCAATAAGGACCATGTCTACAGAACAGGACACGTTTACTGGTTGGACAGTATAAAATATATAAATAAATAAAGACAACAGGACATGTTGTACTGGTTGGACAGTATAAAATATATAAATAAATAAAGACAACAGGACACAACTTTTGTTTTGCTATTCTGATTCGTTGCGTTTCTCCCTAAGTTGGGCGTCTTCGGATTTACTTCCTTACTTAAGTGTCTGTTCATTCTGTCATTTGGCCACTAACTTTAGCCGGGACACATTCAGCTCATTATTCATTCATATTTCTTTTAGCCCTCACAAACGTGTTCATTAACTCCCCTTCGCTTCAACCCTGACCATCTGACTCGGTGGTATCCCACGGTGACCTGGCCGCAGCATCCCTGGCGAACAGGAGCAACGATTAGTCCCCGAGCAGTTAATGAGCTGGAGCCGCTCCAGCAGCTCTAGAGAGGCACCAGAGCTGGCCAAGAGCTGCTCTCCAAGTGCATTGCCAAGAAATGTATAAATACTGGTAACCTGAGGGCTGGTGGAGGGCTGGTGAAAGGGGGCCGGCTGCCTTCTTATTATTTAAAGGTTTTTCCTCGTCAAGAATGAAAGTGAAGGAAGTTCTGACTAAACGAATACACACCGTTCACCGGCTTTATTTTCACTTCACCCAAAGGTTTAATTTACAGGCGAGAGAAAAGGCGAGGCACAAACTAGTACAACCGGTGTTGGTCATCTTACTTTAAAAAAGTAATTAGTTACAAATTACTTCTCCCAAAAAGTAATTGAGTTAGTAACTCAGTTACCACATTGTACAAGTAATTAGTTACTCAGCAAAGTAACTGACGTTATTTTTTATGTTCTATAATGCTATTACGTTAACATCTTTAACGTCAAAGATGTTGCTGAAACGGAAAATCGAGCATTGCTTGTTTTAACGGAGTGGTTCCGTCTCCTTCCTGGAGCTCATGCTAGCTGCATTTTTATATCCCGCTGGTTTATCTAATGACAAACTGCAGTCCCACCCTCCACCGTAGCTCTGAGCTCCCTCCCCCCCCTCCACACTACTACGTTTACGCCTCGCGTCCACACTACTCCGGCGTTTCCGAGCCCCGTAAACAAAGACGTTTTTGAAACGCCGCTGACCCCTTTTTGGTTTTAAATTGCCGCGGTCGCATCCTAGTGTGGACGGGCATAAATGGAGCCCCTTTGGAAAGGACGGCGCTGACGCCAGCGTTTGCCTCGTGATTGGGTCTCATCAGTCATTACGCGTCCTTCCCTGATTCGTCACGCCCCTATCACATGACCCTTTCCCGGAAAAAAAACAAGCCACTGACTACCAGTGGTTATTTTAACATGGATAGCGACTTACAGGCATTGCCGACCTCACTGTCGATGCTAGCAGCTGTTTGTGCAGTTCAATTCTGTATTTTATACTTTATAAAACCCAAGCCTGCTGCTAAACAAGTGCTATGTCGGTGGCTTAAGCTTGTGTTTATACTTGTGCATTACAAGGTTAAGTCGTGGCTACTGTATGAAGATCACAACATGTCTTTTGAGTTGTCCCATTGCGAATACCAACAACTTCTGTGTGTTTGTTTCTGCAGCAAGATGATGAGCGAATCATTCAGGAGATCCAGAAGAAAGGAGAGGAAGAGCTGAATAAGAAGAGTGCAGGTCAGTACTGACAGTCACTTATTCCGTCGGAGCTGTTGCAACTATTTATTATTGCTCAGTGATTCAACCCCCGGTGACATTTCGTAAACTGTTCCTTTCTTCAGACCGATGTGGAAATGTGACGAATTCTGTTTCCCGGCAGAGAAATGTAGCACTGCAGCAACATGATTCTTCCACTCTGCTGCTTCCCCTTTGTCTGTCTAAACATTTATTTATTCAGTTATTAAGTTATTAAGTTGGCTGCTGTTTACACCATAAACCGGCAGCGGTTGCAGGAGTGTTTCCTGTGTTTTGGTCGGTCTGAATGTGTTTGTGTAAAGTATGCGGGACAGGCGAGGGGTTCAATTCAAACCTCCAGGAAGTCTGACAACATTTAAAGGTCCCATGGCATGAAAATTTCACTTTTTAACATTAATATGAGTTCCCCCAGCCTGCCTATGGTCCCCCAGTGGCTAGAAATGGTGATAGGTGTAAACCGAGCCCTGGGTATCCTGCTCTGCCTTTGAGAAAATGAAAGCTCAGATGAGCCGATCTGGAATCTTCTCCTTATGAGGAGCAAGGTTACCTCCCCTTTCTCTGCTTTGCCCGCCCAGAGAATTTGGTCCACCCATGAGAGAGAGAGAGACATCATGGCTTTCAAATGAGCAAAGTGGCAGTTGGTCAAGGCCACACCCCACCCTCCACCTTGCCCCCCCCCTCTCCTCCTCAATAGCTACAGACACAGAAATGGCACATCCTAAGGAAAGCTCATTGTGGGACTGGCTTTAGTGGCTGTAATTATGGGAAAGAGACTTCAGATACAGTATTAGGGGACCACTAAGGTCTATATAAAAGAGACTTTAAATACAGTATTAGGGGACCACTAAGGTCTATATAAAAGAGACTTCAGATACAGTATTAGGGGACCACTAAGGCCTATATAAAAGAGACTTCAGATACAGTATTAGGGGGCCACTAAGGCCTATATAAAAGAGGGCCACTAAGGGGGCCACTAAGGCCTATATAAAAGAGACTTCAGATACAGTATTAGGGGACCACTAAGGTCTATATAAAAGCATCCAAAGAGCACCATGTCATGGGACCTTTAAACTTGCTGTAAAACCGGACAGAAAGATCTGGTTCATCCATAACTTCCCTTTATTTTATTTTATTTCTTCTCTCAGATAATTCAGGAAAGAGGGTCGGCCCTCCCCCGGAGCCCATTATCGACGCCAAGCGGCCGTGTGTGGGTCCGCCCCCCGAAAACCCGCAGAACCCGAACCCGAACCCGGCGGCCCCTCCTCACCCGCAGGCGGTACAGGCTCCCCTGTTCGTGCCTCCACGCGGCCCCCGCTACCCTCCGGCTCCGCCTCAGGGCAGGATGTATGTCCTTCCCCAGATGCCCCCGGCCCTCTATGTGCCCCCCCTACAGCACCTGCCCCCCCTGAACAATAACAACAACAACAACAACCACAACCACCACCCTCCTCCTCCTCCAATTAACCCTCATCACCAAAATATGGACATGATGGACATGCCCATGCACTACGGACCCCCGCACCGCTACTACAGACGCTTTTAACGTACGCTCTGTGACGAGTTGTGTTAACCGCGGTGCGATCAGCTCATCCTCAGACACACACACACACACACACACACACACACACACACACACACACACACACACACACACACACACACGCTCGCTCGCTCTCAACAGTTCTACTTTTCATTTCTGTGCTGTTTTTTGAGATGTTATTTTGTATCTTTCAGTGTGCATCACTGTTTTCTACTCCTCTCTATCCTTTTTCCTAGTTTGCGTGCTCATGCAGATTTCGGACATTCTTCTGAGTTGATCTGATGAAACGCGCCGAAATGAAAAGTGCATCTGTGGAACGAGAGCCACACATTTAGACACTTTGCCTTCTCCCGCTGAACTTGGGACTTCAATAATGAAGCAAAACGCTACGTTACATGTTCCTTTTATTCATCTTTTTTTCTGTTTGGGGGTTGAACTGATGAACGGTTTAGAATCTTGAGACAATTTATTTCCAGTTTATACATATATTTTTGAGTACATAATTGAAAATAAAACCAGTTAGCATTCCCTTCTGTAACTTTTGTGCAACAGGTGTGAGACCACACAGTTTTCTAATAAAGTTGTATGTTCGCATTGTCTTGAGTTTCTGGTTCATAAAAGTTTCAGTTTTTTTTATAAAAAGCAAGATACAGTGATTTTTCTCTTCTTACCACCTTTCTGCCTGTCTCTCTCTCAGTCATACCGTTTAGTCTGTCTCTCCCCCTCCTCCCTCGTCTCCTGCAGAAAAAAGGGGCTGACTCATTAAAACTGAGCCCTCAGGCTGTGCACCAATCACATGACAGAGCAGCTGCTTTCAGCCAATCATGGCATAGTGACAGCCGGGCTTTGTGATGTTGCCGAGAGGGGACTTCTTTGTTCAGCCAAGTGTGCTGCGAGTGTGACAAATCACTTTGCTGCTATACACACACACACACACACACTTACAGACTCCTGTTTCTGCATGCAGACTATAAAAGTAGCACAGCAAACCCCCGTTATAGCCCTGGGGTCCTAATGGTTTTAGTCATGGGTGGTATAAGACAGACTGTGTTTTCTATGAGCCAGAAGTAGACTTTAATCAGATTCAGCATCTTCTGACACCAGCCAAGCCGTCATGAATGAAATGATGTGGGTTATATTTAACAAAGACACACAAGGACATGTAGGGGCCTTCATAGTCCATTAGAATATGAATGGTAGAGTTGCAGTGGTTTATTACTGTCTATGTCTATAGTGTTTTGAGATAGCAGAAAATATAGACTCAAATTAAATTAAGTTGTTATATATATATATATATATATATATTTATTTTTTTAAGATTATTTTTTTGGCCATCTTAGATACAGAGAGAGTAGTGTGGAGCTGATAGCGTTAGTTAGATTTGTATCATCTCATTTGGCAATGGCTTGAATTACGTGATGGTCAGAGGCTCACCAAATGCATTAGAATTTTTTCTGTGGGAGACATCATAGTGGTAGTTGTTATTGGTTGATATTTCAGCCTGGATCAAAGAGGTGTACCAACAGATGGACAGACATCATTTGAGCCACACTGCTAGCATGGCTCAAAGAAGAGAATATAGCTATCCTGACTTTTAGTCCTCTAAGAACACTGGCTCCTACACTTCCCATAATTCAATACAATTTTGTCTTTCATTAGACCCTCCCTGCCTGTTAATCACCAATGTTTGTCAAGCTCTATGTCTGCATTTAACACAAGCTTTCTGTTGAAAAATTCAAGTTTCCATGTAAACCCAAGCAGAGATAACTTACACTTTTTTATGACATCACTATGACATCAGACTTGACCATACAGTCTATGGACTTGACAGAGCTCTGTTGACATTAGTGTCAGCTGTTTGTTTTTACAGGCTGGCATGGTGTGTGTGTGTGTGTGTGTGTGTGTGTGTGTGTGTGTGTGTGTGTGTGTGTGTGTGAGACTCCCATGACTCAGCTGTGACCCTTCACCCCGAATGTCACTGGCTGCCACTCTTCAGCCTGGATCCATGAAAACAACCTTTCTTTCTCATCAAACCATAGTATACGTGTTTTATTCTTTTCTAGTCCTTGAACACACCCCAGGGCCCTCCAGACGAGCGTGTGGGTCACGGATTACAGTTGGATAGCATTACAGAGTATTAATCTGCTAATGACTCATTTAATTCCAAGAACAAAGGACTGGCGTGACGTGAAAAGGCTCAACATAAGAGACTTCTGGCGATGCTGCGCTGTCACTCATGAACAGTTGAAGTCTGAAATGAAAATGAATATGCAGCTAGATGGGAAGTTACAAGCTCACTAGAGGAAGGTGTAAATGCAGACTGTAAGGACTGAAAACTAGTTCAAACTTTTTCCATTGCATTTTACAATCTTAAATCCTCCTATCTGACTATGAGGAGGCTGCATGTCTGCTGTTGCATTGCTACGGGTATTTATGGCACACAGAGGATGATTCCTAATGACTGGAGAGAAAAAAATATTCATCTTCTTATATATATATTCTACGGTTTATGAGTAAATACCTGCAAAATGAATGACAGCTTCAGCTGTACTTAGTGTTTAGTAGGGGAGTGTTTCTATGTCCCCAGGGTCCTATGTTCCCCAGCTATCCTCTCAATATGACTGAGAAGACAAGATTAAGAAGACATTTCAGAGGTTTTATGTTTTTCCCCTACTCTGTAAACCCAGATCTAGTTGTAATTAATCTTTTTAGTGGTCACTACTTATTCTTTCATGTTTTGTTAAAAAAACAAAAACATATTCATTACTAAACCACATTAGTTGCTTGTAATAATCAGCTTAAGTATGCAGTGCACACATATTAACTAAGGATGTTAAAGGTGCTGTAGGTAGGATTGTGAAGATCTAGGACTTAGCCAAAACATTTGAACATCGACTTCTCGGTCCCTCCCCCACTTTCTGCTAAAGCCCAAAATGGTCTCCTAAGCCCCTCCCACCACATGGAAGAGTGAATGAGTGTGCCTGAGAAGTGATTGACAGCAGTTAGACACCCCCCCTCTCAGTAATCATTAACTCTGCCTCCTGAGTGAAGCTTTTCTTGCAGAACAATACATTGAAGAAAGTCGATGTTTAATCTATGTTGCTATATATCAGTTATGTGGAACTAATGTATGGAATATATTGTTCTCAAAGCTAGATTGTCATAAAGGAAAAACAATGTTTATATAATTGAATTATTTCTTCAGTAGTGATAACTACCCTAATGTTTTATATTTTTCTGTTTCTTTGCATGTTTAAAGCTATAGTGTGTAATTTCTGTCTCCCCATGACAAATTCTTGATTTATGGTCATGCGGAGGCTCCACGCAGAGCTTTCGCCGTAGCCTACGTAAGTGGCCTGATGTTTATACTTGTGCGCTGGTGTGTGTGTCAAGCTGGCATGTGTGTGTGTGTGTGTGTGTGTAATAAGTACAAAAAATAGTAATAAGTACAAGAAAAAAACAATTTTATTGTAATACAATACAACATGATCTAAGAAAATGTTAAATATTTACAAAAGTGCACTGAATCAGTACAAGGGTGCAAATGTTCAGTCTTGCTGCTGTCTGCTCTCATACAGCATCGTGTGCACATTAAACATGACATCAGACCTCCGGCCCTCTGGCACCCTCCGTAGCAGATCAGCCACTGTCAAATGCCAAAATCTGCTGCACTCGTCGCCGGTGTCCTGCATCAGCTTCTCTTGGAGGTCCATCCGGCGTTCGTCTAGCCGCGCCATCTGCTTTAGCAGCCAGTCCTCCAGGTTCCTCTTCCGTTTGGACCCCACTCGGGACACAGGTGACTCGGGTAGCATTGAAGCTGGGGACCTACACACAGCAGGCACAGGTGGTGGTTGGGTAGACAATGGCTGGGCAGGTGAGGCTGGTGGCTGGGGGGGCACGGAGTCGGAATCAGAGGATGTTGTTGAGGTCTGTTCCTGTGAAACATAGCGCTGTATACTGCTACCTATAGACATGTCTCTACAGTCTTATTAGGAGTTAAACATAGTGCTGTATACTGCTACCTATAGACATGTCTCTACAGTCTTATTAGGAGTTAAACATAGTGCTGTATACTGCTACCTATAGACATGTCTCTACAGTCTTATTAGGAGTTAAACATAGTGCTGTATACTGCTACCTATAGACATGTCTCTACAGTCTTATTAGGAGTTAAACATAGTGCTGTATACTGCTACCTATAGACATGTCTCTACAGTCTTATTAGGAGTTAAATACCGCCTCATTAGTTATTTTGGAGCTTGTGCAGCTGAGACTGACAGGCTAGAGACGCTCGGTTGCTATATGACAACAACGGCTTTAAGCCGAGTCTTGAGCAGAAAGCAGAGCAGTAGCCTAACGTTAACGTTAATCAAAAAATAATTTTCATGTATCAAACTGTGAAATATATTTGTGTAATATGTCAATAACTGGGTGAATAGAATCCTAAATGTTACTAAAAATGTTACAAAAATCCATCTTTTCTCCGACTCGTAGTACTGTGTGACAAAAAGAACGCAACCACACCTGCGGTTATTCGTTTTCCGACATGGATGTGACGTCACACTCGAGCTACTAGTCGCGATTACAAGACAAAAAGAACGCACCATTACATTTTTGGAGCGGTGCACGTCAGGCTACGGCGAAGGGTCCGGCGTAGACGCAGAGGGGTCTGCGGGGGTCTGCGGGGGGTACACCGTTGATTTGACGCATCCACATGATACAAGCCTTCCGTGATCGCCCACCATCCCCACTCCTCCTTTCTTACAGTTTTTTTTTCCAATTATTAAACCACAATTTTGCAAACTAGGCTGGTTTTATTCAAAATACTTCAGACAATTCTCAAAACCACACACCCAAACTGCAAAATACCTCATATATATATCCTGCAAAATGAAGCACTGCAACCAAAACTACATATAGCATTATCAAAATCTAACTTTTGCTCCAAATGGCCCACACTTCATTCATATTTCCAGATTTTTGTCTAACCAACTTCACACTGTTGGGCATAATGAAAAGCACTCTGATCTTTAGTATCCTTTGCCATAATACTAAAATAGCTCAAATTTTAGAAAATTCTTCAGATTGTTCACATGCACAGAAATATTTGCAGATACACGTGCTGTTGAAACATTTATTTTTCACCAAACAAGTCAGTGCAACATATGCACAGCAGATATATTTACATTGGACTGAGCAAAAATATGCTCACAAAAAAAACTGAAAAAGAAAATTGCAGAAAAAATATATAGAAAAAAAGGTGCTCACCTGTGGTCTTTTCATAGTGCTTACTTCCTGATTGAAGTGGTAACAATGAACCATTGAGGTGTTTGGCCTCATATATTGGCCAATTAGCCCATGTAGTGTAATTTTGAATGGCAAATGTGTGACTTTATGTCAGATTGTTGTGTCTTATGCAGAGAACTGTGTTCTGTGCATTTAAAAAGTGCCTTTTTGAATTGTAAAATGTGTGTAAAGCAGAAAATGTGTTTAGACTTTTGGAGATTTGAAAAGAGGTTGTGCTTTCTGTGTGTCAGTTTAAATAACTGTGCTATGGATGTCTTTTTATTGTGATAGCATTTGGAAAAAAAACTGTAATACATCCATGAGGAGGACACGGAGGATTAAAAAAAACCTGATGGACTCTTCAGAAGAGGTCATTATCTTCACTCGGTTATCTGCACGTTTACTATTGATTTTTAAGTAATGACTTCTAATGTAAATTTGATTTGTCTACTGTATCAACTTACCGCTCAGTGTTAATACAACTTGACCTGTTCAGTTTCACCTCGTGTAAAAACTTAAGTCGGTTTAAGGCAACGGGTTTCCACGCAAATGTCTAGTAAAGTCAACTAATTCAGGATAACAGTGTAGCTCAAATGTTCAGTGTGTGTTTCCCTGCGTCAATATGTTGTAATTATCCACCTACAGCGTATAGCCTACTGATCTTATACTGCTTGAAACCTAAATTTGCAGGCAAAACAGTTTTTTTGACTTTTTAAATATATATCTCCACAGTGGAAGAACAGATTTTTATCATTTAAACTGCATTTGAAACGTCCATATCCCTTCGTTCTTTTACAACTTCAACTGCTAAGCTAGCCCTTACCAATCTATCTATCTATATAACACAACATATATATTGCACTATAAAATATACTATGATAGAGGATTTTATCCATATCGCCCACACCTTATGTTATGTTACAACTTATGTTGTTTTTCTACTGTTGGTCTTTCCTTTCAGCTCTGTTATTTGATTGTATGTCTTTCATGCGGGAAGTAAAGCACCTTTGTGTCATTGTGTATGAAATGTGCCTTATCTGTAAAATAACACTGTTCCCTATTCAAAACACTGGATTCAATGAATTTGCCCTTTCTGAATAGCTGGTGTGGAGCTGATGCTCTGAATGGGTTTTAGGTTTGATGAGATCGATCCGAGATGCATTTCTCTCTGCAGTCCTGAAAACGTGAACCAGACATGACACGGATATCTCCGGGGACACCTGAGAGGGACAAACGCCACCTCTGCTGCAGCTTCCTGTCTGGGACTGTAAGAGTACAATGTGTCCACACACACACACACACACACACACACACACACACACACAGGACATGCATGCTAGCCTTTTTGACTATATAGCTTGAGCTGCAACTAACATTTCTAGCGATTCATTTCAGTTTTGATTGCGTTAGGTATTTCTTTTTGTTTTCATCATCTAAATGCCGGTCTATAAAATGTCAGAAAAGAGTTGAAATGTCCCAGAGCTCAAGCTTCTTCTTCAAATTCCTTGTTTTTGTTTGACCAGCAGTCCAAAACACACACACACACACACACACACACTATTTGCAATCTTGGATTTTTGCTGACGACCTTATCTTGAGAAAATTCAAAATGACTCCCCCTCCCCCCCCCCATTTGTGCTCTCAGCTCTCTCCTCCTCAGTATTTAAAATTCCAGTATGAAAAAACAAACACAACCCACGTCTTCAGTCTGACTTTGTGAGTAATGGATCGTCCAAATTCACCCCGCGGTCACTCATACAACTCATCCATTAGGAGTCAAGAGCATTTACGACACTGGTGCAGCTCTCTGAGTCACTCCTGCTACACAGTATGTCTGGATGTCTTTTTTCTGTCTCTCTCCACTTTATCTTTGCATTGTAACGTCTGCTTGACCCTCTCATCACATTTCTAGGATGGCGTTGAAGGTGAGAGAAGTGAGAAACTATTGGGGGCAGTAGACGGTGTCATGCTGCTGTAAGCGGTCCACCTCGAAGGCATACACATCGCTTCATCGCAGACCATCCAAGGCCCTGTTTGTAAAACACACACACACACACACACACACACACACGCAATAACCATTCAGGACTTGCATTTGAAAGCCCCCTGCTGCCTCGTCCACCGGGACCACTGGTGTCTGGCAGCATTTGCTCCCCAGACGGTTTTTGCTGCTCCACCTCCGCTGGCACTGTTTGTGTCTGTTATTGTTTGTGTGTATCTTTAATGAGTGTGTATATTTTTAATGAGTGTGTGTTTTTACAGCTGTGCCGCTTAGTATACAGCTTCTCACACAGTCTTTGTAGGATGTTTTGCCGACTACTGTAGATAAACACTAATGAGTCATACTCTTACACTAGTTAGTCATTTTTTTGGATTTGTGTGTTTCGCACAATTCATGACTCTCCCACACAACTAACTCTCACTGGAGCTGCAAAAAAGCCGAAACAAACGCTGAACAATTCTCATGCTTGCTGTTGCAGCTATAAAGGCGTCATTCTTATCACTTTTAAAGGAATACGCCACCGTTTGTTGAAATAGTTCTTATCACGGTCTACCCTGGCTGTAGATAGGTGGGCCAACACATTTCTTGTCTCAGTGCAAGTAATTAGTTTGTTTTTTTGTCTTTTGTTGGCTCACTTTTACTCACAACATGCTAACCAGCAACATAGGATTCCATTCACTACGCTAAGCTAACTAGCTGCCGGTGTTGCACCGGACTAAAACGATGCATGCACAAAAAATGCGTTGGTCCACCTATCTACAGCTAGGGGAGACCGTGATGAGCCCTATTTCAACAAATGGTGGCGTATCCCTTTAAGTTGAATTGATTTCCTGACCCTGCGAACCCTCAAACCCTTTAACAATGAAGACTTTATCATCCTTAGCTTCACTGTTCTGACTGAAAAGCAATAATCTGACATCTGGATCACCAATAAAATCCTAATAAGGCTCATCTGGCTCCCAAATTGTCATTGTGAGCCTTGTTAATGGTTTATGTTAGCATGCAGCTCAAAGCACCACTGTCCCTAAATACAGCCCAACAGCGCTGCTGGCATTTCCAAGGGGAATGAGTTGCAATAATTGGCTACATGTGGCTTATTTCTGAAGGTGTAGACATGACTACACAACATACAGCAGATGTGGACGTATGCCAAACGTGCCCCCTCTCTGACTCTAATCTCATAGCCATATTGAGTCAGCCATGCTTTTCATCCTGCGCAGACCCATGTTGCTCCTTCACATCCCCTAAAGAGATTAGTGACTGACCCAGTGGCCCACTGCCTCACTGCCCGGCCACGTGAGCGATGGGAAAACACGGATGGACGTAGATTTGATTAGTGCGAGGAGAGCCGGTAGATAAAAGGTGGAAGAGACAGTAAATACACACACACACACACACACACACACACACACACACACACACACACACACACACACACACACCCATCCTCTGCAGTCGAGTAGATGGGAGGAAAATATAAGGAGGGATTGGGAGTAGTTCAGCAGTTTGGCCTTGTGCTGTTTCCTCAATGATGAGGTCTTTTCTGATCAAAGGCAGACGCCCCCAGCCCTCCTCCTCCTCCTCCTGCTCCTCATCCTAACCCCCCCAAGCTCTGTACATCCACACACACACACACACTCCAACCACACAAGCCTCACTAGGCCTCAGTCAGCCCGCATTTTGGATGTAATGAAGGTTTTTGACATTTCTGGCCCTGACGACGCCACCACACACTCACTCGCCTCTATGATTCAGACCTCTCAGCTTCGGGCAGCTGCTGTTCCCATGGCAACAAGGCGGTCGGTTGAGATGTAGAAGGACTCGTATGTGGGTGGAGACGGCGGCCATTTCGCACACAGCCTCTGCTCCCTCCCTCCCTCAAACCATCCCCTTCCCTTCCCTCTCTTGTGTTCATTTGTTCAGAGAGAGAGAGAGAGAGAGAGAGAGAGAGAGAGGGCCAACCAGCCAGCTCTGCCTGCAGCCTAACACTTTACCCACAAACCACTGCACACCCATTTCTGGGATCTGGGTCACATTGTGAGTGACTCATCTTTTCAGGGATAAATTGTTCAAAAGAGGGAGAATGGGAAAAAAGGGAGAGATCAGAGGGAAAGAAAAAAAAGAAGAAAAAAGTATGAGGGATTGATGGGAGGATGGTTAAAGCAGGCAGAGAGAGAGAGAGAGAGAAAGAGAGAGAGAAAGAGCGAGAGAAGGGGAGAAAGATTAGATGGGAAGGTGGACATGAGGCAGCAGAAGCAGAGATTAGGCGTAGGGGTGGTGTGTGTTTGTTTTGCCATGTTGGGTGTTCCTCTGGGATCTGCAAGCCTGACGAGGCTGGTGGGGGGTGGATTAGAGACCCGCTCTGGAGGCTCCATCATTACATTACCGTTACCACCCTGAATGGTTTTCGTGCGTGTGTGTGTGTGTGTGCCTTTAGAGACGGTTGCCCTTTCTCTGCACTTGAATAAATGTTTCAAGACAAAGGCTCTATTCAGGAGAAAGGGAAAAAAATTGTGTTTCCATATATGTGTGTGTGTGTGTGTGTGTGTGTGTATGTGTAACTGGGACAGCACATGGAGCCGCTGTGGTCAGAAACTGGCAGGAGGCCAGGTGTGAAGCACTGTGATTATGTGAGCAACGAGCAGGACAAGAAGAGGCTGTGGTTTTCAGAACTATGCTGGTTGATCTATGCCCATCATATTGTTTTGTAGGTAGAAAATCATCATGTGAAAAGAAACCAGAGTTTAGCCTAAGATCCTGAACCTCTTCTGCCTCACGGACCCTCAGCAGTGTGCGTCAAGCCCGGCTTAAACTCACTTCAGTGATCTCCTTGTCATGTCAAAATTAAAGGAAAACTTGCACAATTATGACAAAATATTTGTAATTTTCTAGTTGAGTTTGCTGAACGCCTCCCCGAAAAGCGATTTTGCATTTAAGCATTAGCAACCATAAGCACGGCAGGTATCATGCTTTACATTTCTCCGCGTTGAAGCATTGTATGAAGATTTGGAATGGTCTTTTCCTTTTCTAAAAAATAAAAAAGATCTAAAGTGCGAGGAACGGCATATTTTTGTAGGCCGGCCTGGTTCACCCGACTAGAAGCCGGTGTTTGATACCTCTGCTCTACACTGCAATACATGAACGATGCCTTTGTCTTTAATTTAATGTCTTCAGATAATCGGAGGATGCTAACTATTTGCCTGCATGTAGCAATATTATGTATGTAGCCATCAAACATAAAATTAAGACCTTGTTAAAGAATTTTCGTTATAAAACTGGATAGTTAAAAAGAAAAAAGTTGGTAGAGCAGGCGCCCATGTGTAGAGGTTCAAGGGACTTATGCTGCATTCATGCCACCTCGGAATAACAGGCCCCGCCCCCCTGGTTAGGTTGTTTTTCCGACTGGTAGCGTTCACATGGTCGGATGCGTGTTCTTCTTCTTCCGTTATATTGGGCGTTTGGCATAACAACTTGTTGCATGACTGCCACCAACGGTTGGCCGTAGCCGAGAGCATCAGGTGGTGAAAACATGGAGGCCACAATAACAAAAGATTTTCTGCTGTTTTCGTATGCGAGCATCCAAACAGCACATCGCCAGGTGTGTGTTTGTGTTATCTGCAGGACAACCAATGGGAAAGGACACGGATGTGTTGTTTTTTATATAAATAGGCCTATTTATGAATAATTTGAAACATATGTCTGTGCATGTTTCTTGGCAGAGGCATTTGTCCACAATAAACAGTTTGTTATCATTGAAATATGTTCAGTGAACCAAAGTCGCCTCCATTAAACGTCAGTTGTCAACAACGCGTCACCAACTGGGGAACTCGGGTATCAAAATCCAGCCCGAGTTTCCCACAGGACGTTTTCACTCAGAAAAACGCAGCATTGCGTCAATGCTTCGATGACCCACTTGGTCGGATCGAGCCTTTCATTCACCATAAAAGAACTCCTCTTAACCCGGTAAGTTTACCAGAGAGACCTGCAGTCACTCTGAGAGTCCTGGCATCACGTTGTCGGCCAACTCGTTCAGGCCTCCTGTTTCCACTTTAAAAAAAAAAAAGAAAAAAAGAACCATGTGCGACCTCTGCTCACGTGCTATAAATCGGGCGCGCCGTCATTTTGACGCCACCTTGGATGTGTCTAGTATATAGGAGCCTTTACTCCTCGGCGCGGCGGGCCAGGGTTTGGCTCTGACCTGTGGCCCTTTGCTGCATATCATTCCCCCTCTCTCTCCCCTTTCATGTGTTCGGCTTTCCGGTCAAAAATAAAGGCCGAAAATGCCCCAAAACATAATCTTAAAATAAAAAACCTCAAAAGCTGGCAATGGAGTTTTCATCTGCTAATAAGCTGAATTAGCTAGAGCTTATAAACTCGTTCGAGCAAACAAACAACCATTATGTGAGTGGACAACTTTTTCAACTAAATATGAACACTGAGTTTAATAAAAGTAACAATCATCAATAATGGACAAAAAGAAAGAATGAAAGAGACATGTAGCATTCCAAATCCCTGTTTTATTGGTCGTTGGATTTCAGGTGAACCAATGGCACGAGAGAGGTTAATCCACAATATCAAAACAAAAAAATTATATAAAATAATAATACAAAAAGAAGTTCCAGTTATACAAAGATGTGGATTTTTTTAAATCTTTTTATTTTCCTACTGCCCAAAAACTCAAGAGTAAGGCACAGTCATTACCACATGTTTAACCTTCCACATCAGTTTGTCTAAGCCTTGGTCTTGGTTACCTTGGAGACGCAGGCTTTTCCGAGGACAACCGCTCCTTTTATTCACTCGATATTCCCAAACGCTCGAAACTTCGCAGAGAAAATTGGTCGGACTTGCTGAGGAGTCGGCTACAATCATGTATCATTTCACGGAGCTACAATGATTGGTTTTCCATACTGATGCTCACACCAGAGGAATGCTTGAGGATGAGGATGATGATGATGATAGATGGAAGAGCCCAATAATTCCCAGTGCCAAGATCATCTCTGCTGTATTATAAAAAGCAGTAGACAGAAACCAATGCTTGTGTTATGGAGAAAGCTGAAGGGTGTAGAGTCAGAGAGGGCAGGACCCCTAGGCGCATTGTGCTAAAACGACTGCATAACAGACATTTCATTTAAATAGACGACAAATTTAAAGTCTGCTTCTTTTCTCTTTTTTCCAAACATATGCCGTCTCCAAAAAAAAAAAAAAAAAAAAAAAATCTATCTCATTGTAAAGGCTGCCAAGATACTTTTCAAAGCTCAGACAGAAATTAAAACTAAAGAAGAAGCAGATTTAGGTTATTAAGGGCACTCTTTCAGCCCCTTCGGTTATATGGCAAAGCTCTCAAGTGCAGGGGCAGGGACGCAGCACGTAATCGCCATCTGTTGGTCCAGACAGTGTGGGAGATGCTCGACAGGACTGTAACATTTCTGAACATGTCATGGGTTAGTAGCACCAGGTTCCAGTTTGGTCAGGTGTGTGTGTGTGTGTGTGTGTGTGTGTGTGTGTGTGTGTGAGATGATCGGTTAATCCAGTATCAAAGGTTTGGTCTAGATAAAGGCTGAGGTCTGGGTGTAGTTGAAGGATTCAAAAAGCAGCTTTCAAAAGGGTCTAGAAATCATGTCACCCAGATGCTATGATGATAATGTCTGTGCCTTGGACATAGAAAAAGAAATCCAACTGTGTATCAGGGAGTGCTTGTTTTTTCCCCTCGCAGTAAGTACAGGTGAGTGCAGTAAACATACAGTATGTCGCCGCACCATTTCTATTTTCTTTATACTGTTCTCGGGACAATAGGTTTAGAGTGTGGAGGGGTGATGTGTTTTTTTTTTTTTTGTTTGTTTTTTTACTTCCTACATCCTGTTTGGTTTTGGAAAATCCCCGGCAAACCAATGAAAACACAGCTAGAGAACAACACGGGAAACTAGTTTACATTTGAATATTTTACAGTTGAGATGAATAAGGGGTGGTAATCAGTTACACCATCTTCGATATCTTTCATCAGATCCACTCCAGTTATATCACATAGTCATTACATCACACAGAGGTACCAGGGCCTGCTCATGAAAACAAACTTACCGGGCCTGGTCTGAAAGAGGGTTTCTACGTGATGCAACCGGACAAAAACAGACCCCCACCCCCCCACCCCATCTCCGTCTCGTGTACCCAGCCGACAGGAAGCAGCTGAAGGAGATTCTATCCGCTGATGGCGGATCCGTTTTGCGAGATTAGGTCAGGTAGAGACGGATCTAGCAGACCAGGTTCGGACACCATAAATACTGCCACCATGTGCTGCTCACACAGACAATAGAGAGACGTGGGGGGGTGGGGGTGGGGGGGGCTCTGCTCTGGGAGAGGGACGGCTTAATCGCCGCAAGGCGAGGAGGAAGGAGCGAGTGGCGGGGTCGAGCAGCGAACCGGATCGGAGCAGAAAAAGTGCACAGCCCCACCGTTACTATGGCAACAAATAAAGGATGGCGCTGCAGAGCGAGCCGGGAAGGGAGGCGTCGAGGGAAGGAAAGGGAGGCAGGAGAGAACAGGAGTGTCTCCTTGCTTTCTTCCTCCGTCCTGTTCTCCGTGTGCAGTTCATCAACATGTAAAGTCATAGGTACGGGGTATAATATGGTGGTGGGGGGGTAAATAGGTAGAGGATGCAAGGGACGGGCTGTGCCCCCCCAGCCTCCCTTAGTACTCCCAGAGCGTGGCGCTCTCCAGGTCGTCGGCGTTGGCCTTCAGCACGCCGGCGTGGTCGCCGCGGAGGTACTTGCTGTCGGCGGCGTGGCGGACCGCCAGCTTGTTGTAGTCGCAGAACTCGAAGAGGAAGTCGACGGGCGTGTCGCTGCTGCTCACCACCGACTGCTCGTTGCCCACCATCCAGTATTTCCCCGTGGAGTCTGCAGGAGGAGAGGAGACGGATTTGAGACGGAGAAAAGGTGGGAAAGATGGGGGGAGGGTGTGAAGTGAGGAGCCTGTTCAAAGGAAGGCTGCTCCTTCCCAAGTGTAGGACCAACAGACTCAAGAACTCCTTTGTCCCTCATGCCATCATACTGTACAACTCCTCACTCGGGGGGAGGAGGAAATAGGGTAAAGGGGACAGAACAGAACACTGTGCAATAAATTATTAATAATCTACTCACATACATACCTGGACACTCTAACTGCTCTTAACAGCTAATTTATGCTAAATGTCATTTATTTATAACTGTATAATAACACAATACCATACACAGTCCTATATATCTATCTTTATTTATCTGTAGTTTATTGTTGTTTTACTGTTTATTTTTGTAAAAATATTTAGCTAAAAGTTTATTGTTATTCTTATACTGTATTTTTTCTATCTTTTTTTTATTTAAAGAATGTTTTGTAAGATGCTAAAATCTGCTGCTGGAAATGTAATTTCCTTGCGGGAGTCTCTAAAAAAAATGGAGGCGGGAACAAAAGGTTCGGCTTAAAATTGCTTTGTTTGTTACATAATGTGAAGGGCGGGGAAATTATCAGAATCAAATCCCTCTTTTTGGCACAAATGTAAATCCATAAAGGGAGTTAATGATTTAATCCCTCGTGTGCCTGCCGGAGGTTCCTCCACGCGCTCCGACAAGCAATAGGTCCTGCCGGCTGTGTAACAGTAGTCAACCGGTCCTTCTGCTGCCAGCTTAAAACACCCAAACTGACCTTGCAGGCTGTAGGCGCCGTCTCTGAACTCCAGGGTGAAGTAGTCGTAGGAGGAGCGGTTGGAGTCCAGCGTACCCGTCACCTTCCTGCAGCCGATGAAGCCGTGCTCCCCGCGCAGCACGATGATCGGGCGGTTAATCAGCTTCATGAGGAACTCCTCGGACTCCCCTGGGGACAGACGAGGGGCACAGCACGTTTACTGGAGCGCCGGAGTAAAAGACACAACAACCTCAAAGCGTTTAGTTCACTAAATGCTTTAATTATTGATTGAAATTCAATTAAAAAACACTTTAGACCCAATTTTCTGAATACCATAATCTGTACATTCAAAGCGCTAAACTTGCGCATCGTATTGCAGTTTACTCTTAACTTAAAGTGCTGAGGTTTTCATACATCTCATTTAAAATGTATGCAAAGCAACTTGGCTTCAAATATGCCCTAAAAAGAGAGGCGTGGAAGCCAACAGCTCCCTCATCAGAAACGGCAACACAAAGTGAAAGCTTCAGCTTTGATGCACTAATGCCAGCACCCAGCGCAAAGTCTTCACATCAGCTGTTTGTAACATCTGTGTGAGCGCGTCTTAAAAAGGAACAGTTTGACATTTTGTGAAATATGTTTATTTGCTTTCTTGCCGAGAAGACAAATACTATGGAGCTAAATCAGGGCCAAATGTTTTGTTCATTTGAAAAAAAAATATATAGTTGAAAAAATAAAGCTTGAAATTGAAAATTTAAGTTTTGGTCAAAACTTGGAAAAAATAAAACCATGTATTCAAACTTAAAATAAGTGTACCAATTTTTCTTTCAGTTTGAATGAAATATAGATTAAATTCTGGAATTATTTTGAATAAATTATAAATTTTCATTTTTCACTTTAATATTTGTTTTCAGTTCCACATTTCATGTTTTCAGATTCAAAACTTATTTTTTTACGCCTTCAAATCTTTTTTTTCAGTTTCAAATCTTTTTTTTTTTCGTTTTCAGATCTGTTTTCACTTTCAGATAATTTTTTTTCGGTTTCAGACTTTTGGCCCTGATTTTGCGTGGGGGGCGTGGCTTCAACTCAGAGGGGCGTGGTATTATGAGTGACAGCCTAACAACGAAGGCAGAAGACTCCTCTGTCATGTTGACTTCAGGAAATGGTGTTACTGTGAGAACTATGACTGAATGCTTTCTATCCACTATATACATGTGATGTTTACTTAATAAACTGATGCAAGTGACAAAGTTCCATTTAAAAATTGTATTGGACAACACATGGTACCAATTACACTATAAGAGCAATAAACTGATTGTGCAGTTCGGCAGGAACAATGACTTCTCCCACTTCCATGTATGACATTGAATGTAGCACCACAGTATTCACTCGGCAGTCAGCATAGCGTCCGCTCCGCCAAGGCAACCTGCTGGCGCAGCCCACAGGTAAGACATGTGAAAGATATTAGCCTTTTTGAATAGATACTTTGGGACATTATCCCCGCAGTGGCATTTTTTTTGTCATTAACACATAAAGGGAAAATAGGTGGACAGCTGGAAATGAAGCATCGCTAGCACAAAAGTTAGCATTAACTAACGTTAGCTTCACACTAGCTGGTGTTTTTACACCAATTTTAGTGTCCAGCTCAAGTTTTTTGACTTTAACGTGTAGTGGTCTTTGTTAACCTCTGTTTGCCAGAATGACCATAACTCGACAGTGGCTGCCTGCAGCCGTACAGCCTTATAAATGTAAAACATTATAGATAACTAACATTGCTAGTGTTACCTTTTCATGGTTAGTTTAAACAACATAACTTGTCCTGGTCATGCTGTTACATGTAACGTTATAGTGTAAAACGTAATTTATCAGGTCAGAGCATTAATGTAAAGTCATATTTGTCTACTCTATAAAAGGAGACCTTCTTCACTGCAGCCAGTGTCAAGTTATGGTCATTCTGACAAACCGAGGTTAACAAAGACCAATACACGTTAAAGTAAAAAAAACTTGAGCTGGACACTGAAATTAGTGTAAAAACACCAGCTAGTGTGAAGCTAACGTTAGTTAATGCTAACTTTAGTGCTAGCGATGCTTGATTGCCAGCTTTGTCCAGCTGTCCACCTATTTTCCTTTTATGTGTTAATCACAAAAAAATGCCACTGAGGGATAATAACGTCAAAGTATCTATTCAAAAATGCTAATATCTTTCACATGTCCTACCTGTGGGCTGGTGCCAGTGAATACTGTGGTGCTATAAGTCATACATGGAAGTGGGAGAAGTCATTGTTCCTGCTGAACTGCACAATCTGGCACAGTTTATTGCTCTTATAATGTAATTGGTACCATTTGTTGTCCAAAACATTTTTTTAAATGGAACTTTGTCACTGGCATCAGTTTAAGTAAAAATCACATGTGTATATAGTGGATAGAAAGCATTCAGTCATAGTTCTCACAGTAACACCATTTCCTGAAGTCAACATGAAAGAGGAGTCTTCTGCCTTCTTTGATAGGCTGTCACTCATAATGCCACGCCCTCTGAGTTGAAGCCACGCCCCCACGCCAAATCAGGGCCAAAAGTCTCAGCGAAAAAAAAAATATCTGAAAGTGAAAACAGATCTGAAACGAAAAAAAAAAAGATTTGAAGCCGTAAAAAAAAAAGATTTGAAAAAAAAAAAAAAAATTACTTTTGAATCTGAAAACATGAAATGTGGAACTGAAAACAAATATAAAAGTGAAAAATGAAAATTTATAATTTATTCAAAATAATTCCAGAATTGAATCTATATTTTATTCAAACTGAAAGAAAAATTGGTATACTTATTTTTAGTTCAAATACATGGTTTTATTTTTTCCAAGTTTTGACCAAAACTTAAATTTTCAATTTCAAGCTTTATTTTTTCAACTATATATATTTTTTTCGAATGAACAAAACATTTGGCCCCGATTTAGCTCCATAAAATACCACTCTCATATCGGGCCATTAAATGCAAGGCTTCAGCCAGCACCTGGTTAGCTTAGCTTAGCACAAACAGTGTAAACTGAGGAAAACCGCTAGCCTGGCTCTGTCCAAAAGTTACAAAATCCACCTACCAGCATCTCTAAAGCTCATTTATGAACACGTTAGATCTCGTTGGTTTATTCTGTACAAAAACCAAATTGTAAAAGCAACAATTTGCAGTTTTATGTGGGGTTATGTGCCCCCAAATCACTTATGTAAAAGTACAATCTTGCTTAAGGAAATGTAATGTAAAAGCTGTATTATCAGCCAAATATACTTAAAGTATCAAAGTAAAAGTACTTATACTGCAGTTAAATGTCCCCTGTGTCAGATATATGATTATGTATTATATACATTGATGCAGCAATACAATATGTAGGTGCATTTTACTGCTGTAGCTGGTCGAGATGTGGTAGGCCTACCTCAAGTACGTAAAAGTGACTTCCCACCACCGTTTTATGTCACAGTGCAAGCTCATGTGACTCTGCATATATAGTTTTCTCATGATGTTTCCAATCAAGATAATCAACTTAAAAACAAAACGCAGCATGGAACATGGAAAAAGAACAAAGAAAAAGATTGCAACAAAGCTGAATTGCCAAAAGAGTAAACAGATACATTCTGCTGTTGCGAAACAGAACCACTGGAATCTGGTGGAACATCCAGCCAAGATTTAATCCCTGCGCTGCACTGTAAATCAGTTAGCTACGTGTCACTGGCTGAACGGCTGAATCAACAAAATCTCACCGACCGGCAGAGTCGATGGTGGCTGCTAGCTGGCCGTTTTTCTTGGCGGCGACGTATTTCCCGTTGGCAGCCCGGAGAGTCAGCCTCTTCCCACGCCACTCAATGTCAAAGTAGCAATTAGCTGACCTGCACGCAGACAGAGCGAAAGTAAAAGGCATGAGAGATAGAAAGCATAATTACATTTACATGGCAGCGAGATATCCAGTAGCACACTGTCAGGTGTAAACACAGTCACATTTAAAGCGCCCATATGCTCATTTTCAGGTTCATAATTGTATTTTGAGGTTGTATCAGAATAGGTTTACATGGTTTAATTTTCAGAAAACACCATATTTTTGTTGTGCTGCACATTACTGCAGCTCCTCTTTTCACCCTGTGTGTTGAGCTCTCTGTTTTAGCTACAGAGTGAGGCATCTCACTGCTGTTCCATCTTTGTTGGGAGTCACACATCCTCAGTAGCTAGGTAAGGACTACATGAGCTAGCTAGCAGTTTCTCCAACTTCAGTCAGTACGAGGCAGGATTAGTCGGGAGACTTCTCATAAACGAAGGCGCACTTCCAACTTTGCGTGGAATACCTGCAGAACAGGGACATGGAAGTAGTTCTTTTGAAGATTATGGTAAACTTGTGTGTGTTTTAGCAGTGTTTTGCCATTGAGAATGAGGGGGCTAACCGCTAGCATGCTAGCCCGGCGTTTTGGCTAGTGCCGTAGAAAGCCGTGCAGGTTTTGACCAGCTCACCCAGAGACTGAAGGCAGGACACATTCAGAAACCGTATCTCACTCAAAACACCATGGATGGGTTTTTTTTCTCAAAGTTTGTATGCGTGTGGAAGCACCAGAGACACAAAATAACACCCCAAATCCCAGAAAAAGGGGATTTTTTTCATAATATGGGCCAATAACCGACAAGAAGGAGCTGGTTGAATGATGGCTCAACCAGCTCCTTCTTGTCGGTTATTGGCTGGAACACTGTTTGTTATGGTTCGTGGGGCAGGTTGGCACAGTTTGTTTTTGTTGCCGTTTGTGGAGCCTGGGCTATCTACAGAGACCACGTTTTTTTTACAGTGTGTTCTGGGGACAGGCAGCTAGCGGAAAAATGTTGTAGCCTAAAATACGCGTCACATCACTCCTGTTGCTCAGAGAACTGTGGTTTAACCCAGAATTTAAGTAACTGTTGGGTAATTGGAAAGGTAGGCTCAAGGTAGAGGGATAAGCTTCAACTGTAGTCATTAAGTTAATTCAAGTTCTTTGTTAATCCTTCCACTCGGCACAGCGAAGGGTTTAATTTTCTCATACAGCCGTCACGTTCTGCCTCGCTAGCTATTCACTTCTTATGCATAGTGTCAAATCATTACAGAAGTTATCTCGGGCCACTTTACAGATAGAGTAGGTCTAGATCTAGATGGATCTTTTATTAGAGATGCTCTGAAACATTCTCCAAAATGTTTCCTCAAACCACTGAAAGATTTTTGTGGCCTAATCTGTGAGGAGAAATCAAATGCCAAGAATGTGATGGGGGAATTTGGTGGACTTCCACGCAGGGTGCTCTGCAGTGCATTAATGACTGTTTCTGCTCTTAAAAAGGGACAGTTCACCCAAAAAGAAAATCAAAAATGAATCCATATTTTCCCTGGTCGTTAGCAGTTTAACGTGGGAACTAGTTTCTTTCTACCGAACTACCATATCTGTGGATTATCTCGAGTAACCGGGTCATGATTTCTGGAAAGAGACTTTGCTGTTGAGTTTTTCGAATGTATTTTTGTTGGCGCTTTGTGCACCACAAGCAAAGTGCCATCTAGCTCCATCATATTGCAGAGAAGGTAGACATCTCTACGGCAGATATCTCCGACACTGGGCAACTCATGCTAAAAAAAACAACAATCTAGATTGATAAATAGCGCTACAGGTAAGAGAAAAACTATGCATTTTTGATTTAGGGGTACACATGCTTCTCGGACCAATCTCATACTGGATCATAGGGCTGTGTAATTAATTGAAATTTAATCGGGATTATGATTTTGGCTACCAACGATCACAAAAACAGAATAATCGAGAAAAACTATTTAGGTCATTACGTTTTGCAAGTAAACTCTTATTTTCTCGTGTTCTGAATGAAAAAATAAAAAAGTTTAAATAGGAAAGGTATTAAGGCAAGATGTATGGTTTTTTCAACTGTTGATTTATTTAACTTTTTCCACTGTTTAAATACAATAATTGCAACATCTTTCCAGAAGTTAACGAGTAATCGTGTCAAATTATCGTGATTTCAATATTGACCGATATAATCGTGATTATGTTTTTTTCCATAGTCGAGCAGCCCTACTGGTTCATGTTTTTTTATTGTGCTCTGTATCACTCCTGTACATAAATATCTGCTTCATGACTGTACATCTACAGCTTCGATCTGTAAAACACAAATTTTCAAAATAAAAGGTCTATTTTTAAACAATAAAAAAGGGGGCCTCAGGGAAATAATCCAGGAGCACAGGGTCAAAGGTCAGGGCTTAACAGCCAGCACTCTGGCTGGGCAGAAACCCCGAAAATCACTCTCTACAGGTCGAGGTTGCGCACAAACGCACTTAATCTCCCACAACATGCCACAGCCATGAGGTCACTCACTCTTCACCTCTCACACACACACACACACACACACACACACACACCTTTGTCATGTCACAAAGACAGATCGGAGCAGGAGTGGCTGTATCTCAGTAGAGAAGAAGAGACATGACGGTGATGTGTGTGTGTGTGTGTGTGTGTGTGTGTGTGTGTGTGTGTGTGTGTGTGTGTGTGTGTGTGTGTGTGTGTGTGTGTGTGTGTGTGTGTGTGTGTGTGTGTGTCGTACTTGGTGGAGGCGGTGCACTGCAGGCCGCCGTTAGCAGTCAGGGTCCAGTATTTCCCAGCGGCGGTCCGGAAAGCACACTTCCGGTTTTCGCGACAAATCTCCACCTGGAACACTTCCTGGTCGCCCTCCTCGTCCTGATTGGCTGACAGGTCCATACCTGGGCGGGGTCAGACAGTTGGGGAGTACGGTTTAGCTAAAATACAGGCTAGTGGGTCAGACATTAGCTCAACGCACATGTGAGGGCTGCAAATAGCCACAGAGGATGACCATTACCAACCAACAGTCCAGACACACACAGTGAGGCATAAACGGCCACACACACACACACACACACACACCCACCCACACCCACCCCCTCCGGTCAAGATCAGACGTACTAAATGAGCAACATCAGACTGGCTTGGATTAGTGAAGGATTTCACACAGCTGCACACCCACATCTGTCACAGTCCAGACAGACCCCACCACAGTTCAAAGGGTTAGTCTTCATGGTCGATAGTCACTAAACACAGAAGAAAAAAACAAAAAAAACACAAGAATCTTCACTTCACTGGCATCTACCATGAATGTAGACCGCAACCGCTAGAGCTGAAACGGTCAATCCATCAACAGAAAACTAATCCCAAACTATTTTTAATAAGAAACTAATTGTTTAGGTCATTTATTAGGTCGGAAACAGCCTTGTACTCACAGCAGTGCTTTGAGCTGAATGCTAACGTCAGCATGCTGATGTCATTAGGATTCATCTCTTTATTACATTACATTTTATCCAAAGAGACTTACAATTGCTATATGTGTCAGAGGTGGAGCAACTAGGGGTTAAGTGTCTTGCTCAGGGACACATTGGTTGATGTATCACAGAGGGAATCAAACCCAGATCTCCCACACCAAAGGCATGTGTCATATCCAGGGGGGGGCCCTGGTAGCTGCAACGGGTAATTGCATTGTTTCAAAAATGAGTGGAATAATTACTTCTTACATAACCAGATATTTTATAAATACTTTAAAAACACAAAACAACTAAATGGAGATAGGTAATACATCTGATTTCATATAGACCTACTGCTTTAGTAAAAATAATATTTTTTCAGGGCTCTGCCTCTCACCTGAGACCATTGTCGACGCATATGCAGGACGCAAAAAACAACTTGTTGCACTAGTCGGGACATTTTACCATGCCAACGTTGCAATAAAGGTTGCCTAAATGCCATGTATATAAATGTAATGTCAGCTTACTAATTGAATGCGCGTTTTGTGTAGATTTGGACTTTTATACGTTTTATTCGACTTTGTTTAAACGGCGAAGTTCACCTCGTTCACCTGTTTGGAGCTGACTGGTGAATGGGACGCTTGTATATGCCTTGCTGGATGCACCGTGACTCTGTTTGTGAATCTACTGATCGCTGTGGATTACTTTCTTTTCATGTCATTGGATTACGGCAAAATACTGATCTTTTTTCTTAACGTGTTTTAACGTTTTATGGTGCGATTGCGCTTGGTTTCTGCGTTTGGAGAGGCATCTCAACAGACTGGAGGTCCAACACTGATTGTTCACTGTTAACCTAGCTACATGTTAGTTGAATTTAAGTGTCGGGGCATTCTGCCACCGTCTGTCTATTGTGCTCCAACACAGCCGTGGCCAGGGCGTCAGTTTGGTTTGAAATGTGCTGGGGACAGAGACGCATTCGGAGGTACATTTCCAGAAGTGCTGGGTACAATGACGCATACGTTTTTTTCTCTTTCGCGCAAGTCATAACCACGGAAAACTGTCAAAAAATAGAACCCAAAGTCCAATTATTATGGACGTTATCTGACATTTAGCGTTTCTGCTTCACATTTTCAGCAGGGCAGCGGAGCAGCTGTTGGTTGACTCCCAACGGTTCTCATGGGCTTTATAAGTCCTAACGTGAAAAAGCTTAACGTGGTTTAATATACCTAAACAACGATCAATCATCACCACATTTCTGGTTAGATTTTTTGACAGTTTTCAGTGGTTATGAGGAGCAATATGAGAGAAATTTGAGAATCATTGATCATTGTTTAGGTACAAGCTTTTTCCTCGCCATAGCCTGTCAAATTCTTTTGACAGGCATAAGTGTTCATTTCAAGATATGGCCATGATACATTTGGTGATCGTTGTTGAGGTACATTAAACCACGTTAAGCTTTGTCACGTTAAGCAGAACAGGCAGCGTTGTGAACAGAGAAGCGTGCAGCCTGCGCAGCAGCAGAGCGGCTGTGTGTGCCTGCCCTGTGGGGATGGAGATTGTTGTGGATTTTTTTGCATCTGTTGCTCAAGAATTATGTGTTATGGACTTCTTTTTTTTTTTTAACTAAATTGAGCTCGAGGTTTCAAATTGTTACAATGCAATTTCAAATCTGCTTAAAAAAATAAACCTGTTTATTTAGCATGTTTGTTTTGTCCATATGTTAAGTTTTTTTTTTTTTCTTTTGCCCCCCCCCTGGCTCGAATGTCAAACTCCGCCTATGTACACAACCCCTCTAATGTACCACTCCCGTCACGCACACACACACACACACACACACACACACACACACACTTCATGCAGCACAATGCGTGCTATTGTACTGTATATGATGAGGTCATGCGTGGATGGACCTATGGCTAGCGAGAGATAGAGAGATGGACTGTCTGTTGGACTGCTGTGTAAATGTGTGCAGAGAGAGAGAAAGAAAGACGTGTTTGAGAAAACAAACCAGCACGCTCATGTGTTCCCCATCCGTCTCCCTTTTCATGCGTGACTCCCTCCCCCACTTCAGCTCATTTTGCCCCATGTTTTCTTGTTCTCCCACAGCCTCTCTACTGGCTGCAGTGGCCACGTTGAAAACCTAAAAAAATAAAGGGAAATCTGGCCTAAAATTCAGTTGACGATGAACAATGTCATGTGTGTGTCACAGTTGAAAGTAGTTTTTTTTTTTGGAAGTTATGATATTTTTTGTTTTTTTGCTAAAATCGGGTATGCCTAATGTTTGGAGATAACAAGAGTGTTTTTTCCTTTGGTTTTCTCTCTTTAGATTTATATTCCATTTGATTTTGACAGATGGATTATTTAAAATAAATGGATGACAGTTTTAAATGATGACTTTAGTGTGTGCAATGGGTCATTAATGCATTCTTTGCCATTTATGCATAGGACAACAATGCTGTCTGATGTTAAGTCATAATTAAATTGTGCTCGTAGTGCCATGCATCATGTCCGTGGAAAAACAGAGAAAGCAATGGATTTTTATGAATGCAAGTTATTAAACTTTATCTTTACCAGCAGTAGAGATAATGTTGACATGTTGGGAGTGTTGCGGTGTTTTTTCTAAGTCAAGTGAAGGGTCCAAATAAAATATGAATGTTTCTGGGGAGGGCCTAACAAAGACCAGCCGCACTCCCCAGTCCAATAGTTTTCATACAGTCCAACAGTTTCACAACATCCTTGGTCAATATGGTCCCATCCCTTAACACAACACATGCGGTCTCAATACAAGCTGTACATGGTTTGACTCCAACTGTAGCCAAAGATTGACTTTATGTTAAAAGTAACCAAGATTCAAGTCGCAGAAAAGTATTACGTAAGGTGTTAGTCGCAAAAGAATGCGTCCGGAAGAAAGAAAGAAATACACATCACTAGTTGTGTCACTTAAACGCGTTAACGGTGTTAACGCAAACCCATTTTAACGGCGTTGATTTTTTTTTATCGCGAGATTAACGTTCTTTTTGGCCTAGCAAACTTTGTAACGTTAGAAAAACTACAACACCACGCCGCCGCACACACTGGTTTGGGCTCGCGAGCCGGCCAAAGAGTAGTAGGCTAATGTTAGGTTTGGAGTGGATGGCGAGCGCGAGACGCTGAAATGGATGCCAATAAGATTCTGAATGGAAAGTTTACTTTTAAAAAGTTACCAAATGGTTCCATTGACGAGACCAAAGTGATGCGTGTGTTAACCGAGCTATCATCGCAGCACGTCAAGTCTGAAATACCACTTGATGGCCAAACACACAGCTGATGGCCGAGCACACAGCTGATGGCCGAGCACACAGCTGATGGCCGAGCACACAGCTGGTGGCCGAGCACACAGCTGGTGGCCGAGCACACAGCTGATGGCCGAGCACACAGCTGATGGCCGAGCACACAGCTGGTGGCCGAGCACACAGCTGGTGGCCGAGCACACAGCTGGTGGCCGAGCACACAGCTGGTGGCCGAGCACACAGCTGGTGGCCGAGCACACAGCTGGTGGCCGAGCACACAGCTGGTGGCCGAGCACACAGCTGGTGGCCGAGCTCACAGCTGATGGCCAATTCTCCGCCCCCTCATCAAAGCCAGGCAACAAAAGCACAAAGCAAGCCGGATAAGAGCATTAAAATGAGAAAAAAAAAAAATTAGAAGTAGTCAAGGGACATTTAGAATAGATAAAAATATGTGATTAATTGCAAGATAACTATGACATTAATGCGATTAATCGCGATACAATATTGTATTCTTTTGACAGCATTACATATCACTCCTCTCCTGTCGAGCGCCCGCTAAAGTCAACTCGGGAACTCTGGCCTCTGCGGATAGATTGAGTTTCTGCAGAAATATGTGGGACTGGGACACACACACACACACACACACACACACACACACACACACACACACACACACACACACACACACACACACACACACACACACACACACACACACACACACACACACACACACACACACACACACACACACACACACACACACACACACACACACACACACACACACACACACACACACACACACACACACACACACACACACACACACGTAATGGGAGCCACATGGTGTGGAGGGGGTGAAACAAGATGAAATGTAAGTTTAGCTGCAACAGACAGGAGGGTTTAGCGAAACACAGAGGAGGAGAAATGAGGAGAAAAGAGAGTGGGCCTGCAGGATCATCAGTCCCATCACTGAACTCTTCTCTAATCCTCGCTGCTTCCTGCTCGGCCAACACATTCCCCTAGTACAGTAATGGAGAGCCCGTTGATTACTGTGGCAGGAGAGGGAGTCGGCTGGATGCTTCTACCCACAACTACCTCACAGGGGGATTACTGACTCCCCTACGTCACCAGGTGGTTTGTTCCTAAATGCTGCAAAAAGGTGTGAGCATAAGTAATCTGTGATGTTTAAGTCATTATTCAAAACCTGAGGGCATGGACTTTGACTCATAAAACATGATAATAATAATAATAAACAGTTCAGAGTTAATAATACCTGAATTGAGAAAAGTTAACTTTGAAGAAAAACCTATGTAAATATTTTCTCCATCAGAGCACCAAGGCTGCAGAAAGCAAACACTAAACCTCTTTTCTTAATTCAAAATGTAAGCGCGTAGGTTCATACATGTTCAAATGCATGCTAATTAGGGAGCTTTAGAGGAGCTGGTAAGCAGATTTTGCAACATCTGGACTGACCCAGGCTAGACGTTTCCTCCCCCGTTTTGAGGCTTTATGTTAAACTAAGCTAACCAGTTCCTGAGGGTAGCTTCATATTTATCATACAGACACGAGTGGTTTCAATCTTTTTGTCTAACTTTTGGCAAGAAAGCGGTCTTATTAGAAATATGTAATATGTACCTGAGACACTCTGGCCTGACAGAGCTACTAAGTCATTTGTACAGGATTCAGTGCAAGATCCATTTCTCTCATGATCTAAATACTTTTAGCTCTCAAGAATAAAGTTAATAAAAAAACGTAACTTACTTATACAATTTTTTTTTTTAAATGTTTCTATGTTCAGAACGTGTTTGGAAGTCCGCTTCCTCGTCATTGTCAAATCAAAAATCTCCATAATTCTGGACATGTATTAATAAAAGGCAATGTGACATCATGACTTGAAAAATGGGTTATCGTGAGAAGAAAGCTACGGTTGAGTTTAGGAAAAGAACCGGTTGAGTTTAGGAATAGAAAAACAGGGTTGGGTTTAGGAAAACAACACGCCAATAATGGCATACGAATTGGCATGTCATACAGTTTTAAACACTAGTTAAAGTCAGGCATCATCGTGACACCAAGTTTTTCACATGACACTGAGGGAGAAACTAAATTTCACTATATGAAAATACACCAGGAAACTAACCAAAGACACTTTACATGCTGTACGGTGAACTGAACAACAACGAGCTGGTTTGAATACATTATTTTCCAAAAATTAATTTTATTTGAATATATGTGGGTGAGTTTTTTTTTTTTTTAGGAGCGGACAACGAGGTTTTTTACTCTTATCAACATATTGACCAACCTTTATATATTTTGAACAATGACAGTTGATTTTTCTGTCTGTGAATAGGATGTGGTGCTTGTCTCTTTTTACTGAAGTCACAGGCACACACACAAGTTATCACAAGGAAAGAAAAAACACTGGCGAGTACACACACACACACACGCACAATACTGACAGAGACAAAATAGTCACCCTGAGTCCCACAGAGCCCCAGCCGTGACCCAGAGACAGGAAAGCGTTATATTCCCAGATATGTGAAGCTTACAGGGTTAATAGAGGAGCAGGAAAGGGGGTCCCACACACAGCCCCACACCCTCTTCAGCAAACCACACCAAAAGAAGTGACCACCCATCCAAAATCCACCCAAACCACACCAAACACAGAGCACAACACACACACTTGAAAAACAACCCCTCTATCTTCCTGTCCACCCCATCCACCACATTCAGCCTGATGGCGGCAGGCACAGATTGTTGGCCTTGGTTACTGTGAGCCAGCGCCGGTGGCCTGCTGTGAATGCACGCGATTGTATCAAGTGCAGTTGTGTGTGTGTGCGTCCTATTGTTCAGCAGGCCCGGCCGAGGAGGCGACCAGCTAGGGCACAAACGGGGATGCAGATCATCAGACTTTGTTCTGATCCACACGCACACAAAAACACACACATACCGGCCAGCCTACACACTGAATGCTGTAAACGTCTCTGCTCACACAGCATGGACAAACTGAACCCACACCACTCCAATAATCCCACTAACAAATGCAAAACAACGAGGTCAGACATGCGAGATACAGTATTGTGCCTGGGGATGTGCCAAATCTTCTGGTAAATTGATTCCAACCCCATTTCGTGTTCAGTGTGTTGTACAAAAAAAAAAAAAAAAAAAAAAATCGACTGAAGAACAGTTGGACTGTAAGTTAGGAGGGCATTAATGTGGAGACACACCCCGAGCAGAGCACACTGACACACTGGAGACCAGCTGAAGTCTAACCTATAATAAAGTAGACGACATTAAGGAGGAGAGGCTTACTGCTCTGCAGTCGGCGCGAGGCAGCGACCCTGACACACACACGCACACACACACACTTTGTTATTGCATCGCAATATCAACTTGCGCAATAATCACATTGCGAAAGACACTTTTCTTGAGTTAGGCTGGTTAAAAGAGATTACTGTATTGGTAGAAAACTGCACTTTAAAATGCAACTATCATTCTTCTATTGGTGCCTTTTGTGTTCAGTTCAATTTGTTCAATATAAAGAAAGTTGGAAATATTTTTTTAATTGAACAAGCAATTTCTTGTATTTTAAGCAGTTTACTGAAAGCAGCAGAACTGAGTACGCTTTAATATCTGTTATTGTATACCCCATTTTTTCCTCATATTGTGCCACACACACACACACACACACACACACACACACGGTCTATAAGCACATTAAGCATCAGCATGTCACAGCCAGTGGACATTACCAAGGAGTCATGAATTGATTGCATCTCTTCCTTTTTTCCTATTGGGTGACTGTGTGTGTTGATGAGTTGCAAAGGGAGCAGATCTTCCCCCTTTTCCCTGCAGGGATTAACTCACACCAGCCAAGGTCATGTCCCATTTCCTGCCGGCGGGAGGGTGAAGGATACAGAAAGGGTGTCAGGGCTGAATCATGGCCAGACAACATGAAGCCTCAGTTTTATGTCACCTTCTTTCTCCACACACACACACACACACACACACAATTTAAAGCCTGGTTATAACTCTGATTTGATGCTCAACTCTTTAAAAAAAAAAATAATAAAATATGGGAGTCCGCAAATCGTAATCTAAACATGGTTGTTTAAACTGTCACCTGCAATAATAAATAGTTCCAGTTTGGGGAAAAATTCCTATTTCTGCTGAGAGTTCAACGAGACAATTGATACCGCTTTCAGCAGCACCAGTCAGCACTCAGAGGTCCCGCCAGTAGCCAACCGGACACGGCGGCTTCTCATCCATTTAGCTGACAAACCAGCGCTCCGTCTTCACTTACACCAGTTTAGGGGCAGAACAGGCCACTTAGAAGGCCATCGGGCTACAAGGCTAACTGACTGATAATTGTGTCTCAGTCCATATGGAGGGTCGTTAAATAGTCGCTCAGGGAATTTGTGACCATCTATGATACAGAGGAAGAGGAGAGTGGATGTTCTGGTCAGGAGACAAGAAACAGCACAGGGTCAGGTTAAAGGGGAACTACGCAGTTTTTTTTTAGCTTAATTTACCTTAACTGAACAGCTTCGGAGTCATTGGAATGGTTATATGACTTTTTTTTTCGAGTTGAATGGTGTTCGTCTCGCCTGTGAGAGGAAAAACCACCCTCGCAACTTTGGACCAGCGAGCCGCCGGTCTCAGCGTCAGGAAGTATGGCGTGATATCAGGTCTCTCGATGTAACGGATTGCTTCACGGCACTGCACACATACGCCCATCCAGGAACCGGCTAGCAAGGTAGTGATGGAGTTTTTCCCACTATCGTCATGGCTGAGCCAGCTAAAAAGAAGCAGAAAGCTAGGAAAGCATTGTCGGAGGAACAGAGAAAGAGGAAACGGCAGACTGACCAAGCGAGGAGTCAGACACGAGTAAACATCGGAGCTGCCAAATATCTATTCTGAAGCTGTAGGGGGAGCTCTATAGAGAAACCTGTAGGGGGAGCTCTATAGAGAAACCTGTAGGGGGAGCTCTATAGAGAAACCTGTAGGGGGAGCTCTATAGAGAAACCTGTAGGGGAGCTCTATAGAGAAACCTGTAGGGGGAGCTCTATAGAGAAACCTGTAGGGGAGCTCTATAGAGAAACCTGTAGGGGGAGCTCTATAGAGAAACCTGTAGGGGGGGGCTCTATAGAGAAACCTGTAGGGGGAGCTCTATAGAGAAACCTGTAGGGGGAGGTCTATAGAGAAACCTGTAGGGGGGAGCTCTATAGAGAAACCTGTAGGGGAGCTCTATAGAGAAACCTGTAGGGGGAGCTCTATAGAGAAACCTGTGGGGGGGCTCTATAGAGAAACCTGTAGGGGGGAGCTCTATAGAGAAACCTGTAGGGGGGGGGGGGGCTCTATAGAGAAACCTGTAGGGGGAGCTCTATAGAGAAACCTGTAGGGGGGGGCTCTATAGAGAAACCTGTAGGGGGAGCTCTATAGAGAAACCTGTAGGGGGAGCTCTGGGGAGCTCTATAGAGAAACCTGTAGGGGGGGCTCTATAGAGAAACCTGACAGCAAAAAGCAAGAAAACATCAAAGAAATGGCCAAAACTGCATAGCGCCCCCAATTATGAGGACAGCAGAAGCAGAAGGACTGCTGTAACATGCATCTAATATTTTTCAGACTGAATATTAGACTCGGTTCTCTATGTGACAAGACTGCATGCAATGATCTCCAACAAAAGGATTTACTTTAGGGACGAGTTGTACACATCTCAACATAAATGGGAACAAATACATTTGCTCCTCCCAAGTGTGTTGGTACATTTCTGACAGATTAATGTAATGAAAGATGTCGAAACGGGATCTGATCTTGAACGTGGTCAATAAAAATGAAGCGCGAGTCACAAAATCAACAGTTTTGATTGGACAAAGCAGCTTTTGGACTGACCCACTTGAGCTTGCTCGCGTCAAAACGCTAATGACAGCCAGCCAACGTTAGACTGCCGTGTCGGCTGAGGTCTTGCCAGGCAAATCGCCGCTGCAGAGAGGAGCTATGAGCAGCTGTCGGTTTGAAAAACATCTGGAGCCAGTTTAATTCCACTCAACGTTTAATCCACGTCACAATGATCCAGTTGTTGGAGGGTAGTTGAACGTGGTCTTCCTCTAAACATGCAGACCTCCTCATTTGGGACAGATTTGAGCTGCAGCTTGGCAGACCGAGCAGAGACAACATGGCTTCATTTGCACATGAGAGCACAAGTGTCCTTCAGCAAGGCATCATATCAGCCACTGACCTCCGATTACGGATGCACTGATACAACTTTTTACTACAAATTCTGATACCTCAAGTCAAGGTATCTGCCCATCTTGCGGAGGTAACTTTCATGTAAGTTACAATGAGCTCAGGGACTGCTGTGGCACTAAAACTCAGTCCGCCAGTCAACAGCATTTCAATACTTATATATATATATATATATATATATATATATATATATATATATATATATATATATATATATATATATATATATATATATATATATATATATATATTTTTTTTTTTTTTTTTTTTTTTTAAAAAGGTACACTGAGGTAGAGCTGGGCAATATATCAATATTATATTGATATCGTGATTTGAGACTAGATATAGTCTTAGATTTTGGATATCGTAATATGACATAAGTGTCTTTTCCTGGTTTTAAAGGCTGCATTAGAGTGCAGTGATGAACTTTTCTGAACTTACCAGACTGTTCTAGCTCTTCTATTATTTGCCTTTTCCCCACTTTGACATTATGTCCACATTACGGATGATTATTTATCTAAAATCTAAGTTTGAACATATTTTGGTAAAAGCACCAATTGTCAACCCTAGTATATCGCCGCAATATCGATCGAGGTATTTAGCCAAGAATATCGTGATATCTGATTTTCTCCATATCGCCCAGCCCTACTGTGAGGTATCTGACCATTAGTTGGACTATGGAGTAATGGTTTTAGAACCGAACGTTTAGGCTATTTAGTCATTTTAGTCAATCGACAAAAGTAAAAATAAAATGTCAACGACTCATTGGTTTCAGCTTCGGAAATGGGAATAGGTTTTATTAGTCTTTATGTCAAAGTCAATCAAATATCTGCATTTTGGGCAGTTTGGAAGAAACAAGCTATATAAATATAACTTGGGCTCTGGGAAATTGTGATTGTCATTTTTCACTATTTTAAGACATCTAGACCAAACTATATTGACTGAGCAGAATATAAAACGGCAGATGATTCTGTAATAATATTGTTGGTTGCAGCAAATGTTTTTTGGGTCCCCGTTCTGTCGGTATTGTGCATGCACACGAGGATGCACATGCAACAAATGTCTGCCCCCGGGTCCATGCTAATACCCTGAGCAAAAAACTGTCGGTATCGTGGAAAGAAATGTGTGCCAGCAAGGAAAGGAAGAAGAAGAAGACTTGCAAGCAGGCAAACGACGCAGGATTTAAAAAAAAAAATATTTACAAAGAGAAATGCAGAGAGGGAAATGCACTCCACGTTTGCTAGATCTCGAAGATACTGTATACACGATGCGTTTTGGTGAGAAACATTGAAGGTAAACATGACATTGTTTACAATAAAGCTCCACTGAGCACCTTTTTAACGTGGATTTGTCATCATAATGGCCGATAAGGTGAGCTACCTGTCCGGCCAGTCGATTGGTCCATTTCTACCTCTGTGGAGGAAACACATCGTAGAGAATTTCCCTATGATAGAGCTGGGCAATATATCGATATTATATCGATATCGTGATGTGAGACTAGATATCATCTTAGATTTTGGATATCGTAATATGGCACAAGTGTTGTCTTTTCCTGGTTTTAAAGGCTGCATTACAGTAGAGTGATGTCATTTTCTGAACTTACCAGACTGTTGTAACTGTTCTATTATTTGCCTTTACCCACTTAGTCATTATATCCACATTACTGATGATTATTTATCAAAAATCTCATTGTGTAAATATTTTGTAAAAGCACCAATAGTCAACACTACAATATCGTTGCGGTATCGATATCGTGATATTTGATTTTCTCCATATCACCCAGCCCTACCCTATGACCATCAATAATGAATCTAGAGCTGCAGCTGAAGATATGAAAGTTTTAACATTGGCAAAACCAAACCAGAGTCCAGTCAAATGAGTTTGCTTTGACATGTGTCCTAAATAAATCCTAAATAAATGTATTCATCTCGATTGTCCTAGTCTTATGTAGTGCGAGTATCACACACTTGTGTGAGCAGGATGTTGCTGTGGCATTTCACTGAACTACACCCTCCAGAATGTGAGACAATCTGATTTGGCAAAATGTCCCTCAGACAGCAATCCCATTTTTCACTTGGGGATTAAATGCAATCCATGCTCCCATTCCAGAGGACATCCTCATCTAATTCCAACAGATCCGTTTAAGAATCGGCAGCATTTACAGCCTCACGTTTTCATGGCGCGAGCCTTTTGGATTCAACCTCCACCTTCAAAACCGGCCTCCATTTTGTGTCCGAGACCAAGCCCCATTTGTGAAGAAAAAATAAAATAAAAAGGAGTAACCGCTGATGAAGAGAAAAATGGATAAATATCCCCTCAACATGTGAACATGTTAAGCCGGGAGGCAGAACGAAACAGGCTCAGGGTGTGACAGAGAGACAGGAGCGGAAAATAAAAGGATAGACGGATCATACTTTCTGAAAAGAAGAAGCAAAACCACTAAACCACACGGTATTCTCACCCGCGCGTTGCTCTGACCAGACATTAAATATAGATTTAGAGAGCTTTAATTAGTTTATTCCTATCATTCATTACAGTCAGTGGTACAGTCGCTGTGCTTTCTCAGGCGTTGATTTTTTTTGTTGTTGTGCTGACTCAAAAGGGAGGTTTTTTAGAGCTCTAGAACCTTTAAGTGCTCTGGTGAAATTCAAGGTTGCTTATCTATTTAGTCACCCATCAACATGAGGGATGCCACTGATAATGACCCAGCCAGCCAGGCCTGAAGGCTAGTGGAGCAGGGAGGAGTGGGGGAGGGGGTGAGGAGGCAGAGGAGGAAAAGTGATCAAGGGAGGATGGGAGAGAAGACACGAAGGAAAATAGGAGGAGACCGTGAAAGAAGAGGTGAAAGGAGGTGGTGGCGAGGAAGAGATGGAAAAAGTTAGAAGCGGTGAGGGAGGATAGGAAAGGAAGGAAGGAAGAAGGTGGAGGGACAAGCTTGTATCTCTGCCTACTCTTCCAGCTGAAAACACACACACACACACACACACACACACACACACACACACACACACACACACACACACACACACACTAACCAGTTAATATCTGAACTATACATTTATGTCTAAAGGGTTCAGCTGTTTTTTAAAGCTGCAGGAAAAAGATATACCCAAGAAGATTTTGGGTTGCCATGCCACTCAGGGCAGTGCAAAAATACTGATGTTAGACATCCTGTTCAGATAGCTCGTTCGTGTTAACGTTTTGCATTATAAATAAAGATCTGACCAAGTGGAAGGAATGCTTCTATATATATATATATATATATATATATATATATATATATATATATATATATATATATATATATATATATTTTATGGGATGATATGTGTGTATTCTTTTAAAAAAAAGGTACCAAGTATCTGTTCTCAAAACATCTGGAGTCAAGGAATTGGCGCAGTCATTTTGGTAACATCTGGTTGGTTTTGAGACATGATCCATGCACCTTTCCTCTCCTCTAACCGTGGAGCTGTTCTGCTTTTTGCCAGTCAAGCCTCTCGCCAGTTTAAGAACCGTTTTACATTTGAATGATGGCACACGTGCACATGGTGCTGTATGTGTTCACAGGGCCGAGGACTGTGTACTTCTTTGGTAACACTCTTATCACACCGGTTGTCTGTGTAAAATTCACTTACAGCCAACACAGGCCACATAGGCTACTCAGTGTGCCTCTATCAGCTCGTATATTCAATTCCGTTTGTGTGGGTTTTCCCCTGAACTTTGAGGGATAGCTAGGCCTACATAGGCCCATAATGTATAAGGATGGGGACTCTGGCCAAACACGCCACTGTCTAGCATGTGTTGTGTGTGAATATGTAGGCCTAGGTCATTGACATGTCCTATATCCTACGGTTAGGATGTAATTAAGTGCGTGTGTGTATATGACATTCCATCACTTTAACCACACACACACACACACACACACACACACACACACACACACACACACACACACACACACACACACACACACCTTGCCGGGTGGAGACGTTCCTCTCGTTGGCAGCGGTGAGCACGACCTGTGGGTGGCTCTGCTCCAGCACGAACAGCTCGTCCTTGCCCACGCGCGCGCTCTTCCCGGACTTCATGGTACCGGAGGGCCCGGAGGGCGCGAGGTACCTGCCGCTACAGTCCCTGAACGCCACCTTGCCGGAGCGGAACTCCAGCGTGTAGCCCGTGCTCTTGTCCGTGGCGGCGACCAGCTCGCCGTCGTTCCTCAGGAAGCGGTTGTCGGAGGTCTGCAGGTGGTAGCGCTGCTCGCGGAACACCAGCGTTATCATGGAGTCCACCCCCCACGGGACGTCCCGGTCGATGGCGATCTCGTCCACTTTGCCGCTCAGGTGCGCGTAACGCTTGCGCGTCATGCTGAAAAGGTTGACCTGCGGGTGCATGGCGATGTGCACGCTCCATTTCTCCGCCACGGAGGCGGTCTGGGCGAAGCAGATGATCCGGTCCTCGGTGCCGCCCAGGTAGCGCCCGTGCGGCTCGGACTGCAGGGACCAGCGGCCGTCATCATGGGCGGTGATGACGAACCGGCACTCCGGGCCCGGGGTCTCGCTGTCTCCGGTGACGTTCCCGTCCTTATCCGCGGCGATGTACCGGCCCAGATGTGACTTGAGGTGGAACACGTTCCCGGTGGAGTCGTCGCCGCTCTGCTCCAGGGTCCAAATCTGCTTCTTCTTCATGCTCGAGGCGGACGCGTTGATTTTGAAGCCGAAGGTCTCCGCCGTTAGGTATTTGTTCCCGCAGTTGATGAGACCGAACTGGATCTGCAGCATGTCGCTGGTTCCGTTAGTCGCGCCGTTAGTTGTCATTGTCGGTTCTGTGCGCTCGAGCCTCGGACCTGGACCGGTTCTGTGTGTGAGAGGGATGATGGGGGGGGAGGCGGTTCTGCTAAGTGAGCTCGCGGCTGAAAGGGTAGGATGCTGTGCTTGCCTCGCGTGCTTCTCTTTGTTTGGGGAGTGTGCGTGTGGCTGAGAGGGAGTCTGTGAGCGCGCGCACGGTCCTCGGTGCTCTGCCTGTCTCAGCAGCGCGAGCACGCCGCCACAGCTGCAGCCTATATAACCATCAGTGACGTCGTGCTGCTGGCCACGCCTCCTCAGAGGGACCGAAATCTGGGAGATAGACTAAAGTTGTATTTCTCTTTTCCTTCGCTTTTAACTCAAAATGTCACAACTCGTATCTCTGCCCTCCTTGATCACATGTAGCCTATAAGTCAAAGTAGATTTTTTATTTTAATCTTATTAGTCAAAATAGTGTGGAGGCAGAGAAATGTAGAAAGGCTGCGACTGAAGCTGTAGAAGTGTGCTGAAAAGTAAAGAGACCTCTTACTCAGAATCAGAACACTTTATTGTTCGCCTCAGGGAAATTGTTAAGTTGTAGGCCTAGTTGCTCGCAGTCAAATTTAAGGCACAAATAAGAGCAAATAAAACTAGTGTATAAGGTAACATAGCTAAAGTGCAAGAAATAAAAAGTAAAGTAAGATTAGGTTAAAAAAAAAAGTATGTTAAGAAGTATGGTGTGAACATCAGTAGCAGCAGTGAACAAGTGGCTGAAACATTAAAATCATTCACATATAGGGAATCTGTTTTCCACTATCTGATATCATATCACTCTCTCTCTCTCTCTTTCTCTCTCTCTCTCTCTCTCTCTCTTGGATACACTGATCAGATAGACTCAGCATTTGAATCATGAGGGCAGTGTGTGTGTGCCTGCGTGACTGCATAGACTCAGCATTGTGTGTGTGTGTGTGTGTGTGTGTGTGTGTGTGTGTGTGTGTGTGTGTGTGTGTGTGTGTGTGTGTGTGTGTGTGTGTGTCCACACACAAAGCTCTATTCATGGCTTGAGCATGCACATCAGAGGGCAGGAAAGGCCCGGCTCCATAAACAAAGAGGCCAAACAGATCACACTGGTATCTTCTCATACTCAAACAAACACACACACACACACACATATCAGCAGCAGCTGCACACATTTCTTTTGATCAAAACCGATCAAAACAAACACACAGCGGCCAAAGCAGAAGTAGTTCAGGCCTCATTTCTCTCCCGGTGAAATTACACGAGTGGTGTTACTCTTTCCAACACGAATGCTGCTCAGCTGTGTGTCTAAGTGAGCGATGAGAGGGAGAGTGATGGTTGAGTCCTCCACCTCCTCTACAACCCGCACATCATTTATGCAATGTGTAAGACTCTAAGATTAACAGATCTATTAACTGATCTATAGATCAGAGCTCTGTTTGCACACGTCGGTGAGTTAAAGCCCAGACTTCAGTCACAGGACTCAAGTTCAGCAAATGTCCTCGAGCCAAACATTGAATTCTCACCAGCTCTCTGGCTCATCCTGACCTTTGGCCTTTGATATCGAAAGTGACATTCTCTGACAAGTATCAATACGTGTCCTTTTATTATTATTCAGTGTTTGAATGGCATTCTCACTTTATGTCTGATCAGAGCAGTTTTCTTTGTATTATTGCTTCTCTGCTCTGTCTGGACAGTTAAGATTGACAGGCAAATGAAGCAGAAGTAATTGGATTTTTCACATAAATAAATAATATTCATGTATTATGACTGTCACAACCAGTGTGCGTCAAAATACCTTGAGTGTGTCTCATTCGCCTCCCTGCATGCTGGTGGGTTTACAATCGGAAAGTAATCTGACCCTGAAATATATGATCAATGGTAATCTCTTTCTCTCCTGCAGTCTGGGTAAATCCAATCTTCAGACAGAACATCTTCAAACTAATCACATTTCAATGTCATTTCAGCTCCAGCATCACCCTGTTATAAAATCACCAGAGTTGTTCTGATATATTTTTTTGCTTGTTTGTTACAAAACCTTTTTTAAATGAGTATACAGTGGATGTCTGAGCTGTTCCCTACAGTGGAACTGCAGAAAGAACGACATTAGGCCTCATCTATGTGGTCAAATTATAAGTTCAAACTGAACATAAAATTCTGGTTTAGTGCCTTACTTGAAGAGTGATCTTTTCTCTTCATTTTCTTTTTATTTATCAAACATTCAACCTCTTTCAGTCCACACAAACAGCCTTTGTATCCTTGATTTTGCATACTGAATTTCTAGAAGCACGCGTTTTTGCACTGCTGGCAGAGCGTGTAACGCTGCCTTCAGGGCCGATCGAATATCCAAACTTAGGTGGCATCTAAAGGATAAAATGTTGTGTTAATCAGTGCACACACTCCTGCACAATTGTTAAATTTTCAAGCTGTTAAGCTGAGCTTTCTAAAGCTATACATCTAATTTGACATTTATGAGGAACACTTGAAAGTGGCATAAATAAAGAATAACCAAAAACTTTAATTTGAAAAGCACAACTTAAAAAACATTAACATTTATTTTATTTATTTTTATTGTGAGAGATGTTCTTGTTTGGGAAATGGACGCAGTGATTTTGAAGGCATATCAAAAAGAGAATAGAGCCGACTAATGAGGACATATAAAGATAAATAAAATGTTTAGAAAGAAAATAGTTGCGGTTCTTAAAGGTCCCATGGCATGAAAATTTCACTTTATGAGGTTTTTTTAACATTAATATGAGTTCCCCCCAGCCTGTCTATGGTCCCCCAGTGGCTAGAAATGGTGATAGGGTGTAAACCGAGCCCTGGGTATCCTGCTCTGCCTTTGAGAAAATGAAAGCTCAGATGGACCAATCGGGAATCTTCTCCTTATGAGGTCATAAGGAGCAAGGTTAAAAAAGTGGCAGTTGGTCAAGGCCACACCCCCACCCTCCACTTTGCCCCCCCCTCTCTCCTCCTCAATAGCTACAGACACAGAAATGGCACATCCTAAGGAAAGCTCATTGTGGGACTGGCTCTAGTGGCTGTAATTCTGCACCAAGGCTGAATTTCGGGAAAGAGACTTCAGATACAGTATTAGGGGACCACTAAGGTCTATATAAAAGAGACTTCAGATACAGTATTAGGGGACCACTAAGGTCTATATAAAAGAGACTTCAGATACAGTATTAGGGGACCACTAAGGTCTATATAAAAGAGACTTCAGATACAGTATTAGGGGACCACTAAGGTCTATATAAAAGAGACTTCAGATACAGTATTAGGGGACCACTAAGGTCTATATAAAAGAGACTTCAGATAGAGTATTAGGGGACCACTAAGGTCTATATAAAAGAGACTTCAGATACAGTATTAGGGGACCACTAAGGTCTATATAAAAGAGACTTCAGATACAGTATTAGGGGACCACTAAGGTCTATATAAAAGATACTTTAGATACAGTATTAAGGGATCACTAAGGCCTATATAAAAGCATACAAAGAGCACCATGTCATGGGACCTTTAACTTCTAAAACAACAAATTGTCTAAGTTTCTGTAAGGACTGAAAAAACAATATCATATTTGGACGGAGCCCGGCTAACTGTTTCCCTCTGTTTTCAGTCTTTATGCTAAGCTACGTATGCTAACTTCCAGCTTCACATTGAACGGACGAATATGAGAATGGTATCGATCTTATCATCTAGGTCTTGGCACAAAAAAAAAGAAAAAAACGAATAAGCAGACGGTTTCCACAAAAACAGTAATCAGGCCTCTGCAGCAGACAGAGTGACTGCATAGTGTTCTGCTAAAATGGAAAGAGTCGACTTTTTGAAATTGATTGACAGCATCTGGCACAGCAGTGTCAGTAAGCTTTCTCTGCAAAGTGCAAAGCCCTCACATCATCCAGGGCCAACTTCAGCACAAATGAACCGCGAGTATTCAGATAAATAATTGATTCAGGTTTTGTTGTGGGGATGAACAGACAGTCACAGATGCTCCACTGTGTTAGTTAGATGCTCTGTCATGCCACACACACACACACACACACACACACACACACACACACACACACACACACACACACACACACAAAACACACACACACTCTCGATCTCTGATTATGCATCTCTTAAAGAGATTTTGACGCTGATATAAAATGAGATTAGCAGTACAGAGCGAAGCTATCTTTGTTCAGAAGCCCAGCTTTGAGGATGGTTGCTATGGAGACCGGCCTCAAATCTGTTGGTTGATGAAGGGCAGGCAGTCTGCTGCAGCGTGCACACATGCACACACACACACACACACACACACACACACACACACACACACACACACACACACACACACACGCATAAGCACACGCACGAGCACACACTGACACACTGACACACTTGCTGCACTCAGAACACCTGCAGACGGCGCAGCACTGCAGCACTGCGTCAGAAGACACGAAGCTGACCAATCACCATCCTCGTCTAACGCACACACCTCTGAGCTGGACCCAATCAGAGCGCCTGTTCCAACCCACCAATCAGGCAACATCAATCCAGATGTGTCTGGAAAATACAAGCCAACCAACATCCAAATTGTAAGAAGGTTTTTTTTTTTTTTTTAAAAAAGAAAGAGTAGGATTTATTTTTGCATAAGTCTGAGTCTGATACGGCCTCAATTTCCTATTTTTTTTGTGTTTTCCTGCAGCTGTGGGGATATTGATGCAGCCTTTTGTCTTGACTTGCACACATAATTGAAGTGTAACAAAGCTGCATTTGGTAAACAGAAAGACAATTAAGTGGAAACATCTGTTAAGGAAGTGAAGGATATGAAGAGAGTAAGAGAGGAAGAGGGAATGATGTGAAGACGAGGCGGAGAGACGGGGAGTGCTGAGGGCGATCTGTGTCTCTCCTCTGACCTACATTCATTCTGTCAGTCATAGAAAGCATTGTATGGTGATGGCGAGTATGTGTCCGCAGTGTCCTTGATCCACACGGCTCATACTGGGTCAACTTTAATCAAACTGTCATGTTCAAGTTGAGCCCAGAGGAGCTTTGGCAGGTTCAGGGTGGCCATACACAGCAGAATGATTATGAAAGACACGTCTCCTGCGTTAACCTACATTTTACTGTGACAATTGACCGACTAAATGGATGCATTGGTTGGCATCCATTGGCTGACAGAGTCGGGGTCAGTGTGCGTGTTTCAGTTGAGATGGTGCTGTATCTCAGTGAAGACATCAGCCATAATGTCACAGTCTGACCCAGTAAATCATGTGAAGCTTGTTTCAGGCAGGCGACACCAAATCTGTCATTGTTTCCATGAAAGCATGGAATTCAAATGATTTCTTAGAGTCCCATCACTACTCAGTAATCTCTAATGTGATGTATTCTGGTTAGCAGACGACGTGACACTTTTTGAACAGCTGCTCTTTCTATTGATTATATTGATCATTTCCATGATGGCACAACTGTCTCTCTCCCTCTCCTCTTTGTCTGGTTGTTCAGATCACGTTTCCTCAGGAACAAGGAGAAACAGAACAGAGTTTTACAGACAAAACCGGTCTGTTATTTAAAGCTAACCGCTTCTTTTTATCTGATTTCGGTTGTGTGAAGATTAAATCTTGACACCTCTGATCTGTCAATCAGGATAAAACAGGTCTATTAAAATCAGCTGTAGCATGTGAGAGTGATCTGTTAAATCCCTACTAGCACTCAATACATGCATTAGTAATAAGCCTCTAGAACTTAAAGAAGACAAGGCAGAAGTACTTTTGGCACAAAGGCCAGAGGACATGACTTAAAGTGCTCATATTACGCTCATTTTCAGGTGCATAATTGTATTTAGAGGTTATATCAGAATAGGTTTACATGGTTTGATTTAAAAAAAACACACCATATTTTGTTGTACTGCACATTGCTGCAGCTCCTCTTTTCACCCTGTGTGTTGAGCTCTCTGTTTTAGCTACAGAGTGAGACATCTCACTTCTGTTCAATCTTTGTTGGGAGTTGCACATGCGCAGTACCTAGGTAAGGACTACTAGCCAGTCAGAAGCAGAGTATGAGGGCGTGCCCTGACAGTACCTAGGTAAGGACTACTAGCCAGTCAGAAGCAGAGTATGAGGGCGTGCCATGCTAGCAGCTAGGCGAGCATTATAAAGTGACCACGTTTGTCTCTGAAGTAAAGGCTGGACTACAATAGAGATGTTTGGAGCAGTTTGTGAACAGTGTTTTCTGTTGGAGATGGTAAGTCCCTTTGGGGGGGGACTTTGGACTTTTTCACAACGATATAACAACGATATACCGTATAACACAATAAAGGAAAGGGAAAAACCCAAAAAGCATAATATGAGCACTTTAAGATCAAAAAGTGAAACCACACAGTGAAAACAGCGTTTTTTCATCTCGGAAATATTTTCCAAGCTACAGCCAATTATAAGCCTCAGCTGTACTTTGTTTTTAGCACTAGTGAGAAAATATTAGCATGCTACCAAACTAAACTAAGATGGTGAACATGGTAAACATTATACCTGCTCAACACCAGCATGTTAGCATTGTCATTGTGAGCATGTACGTAAGTGCAGCCTCACAGAGCTGCTAGCTCAGTTAGCTTTTAACTAGGCTTTTAATTTGAAATGGTGTCGTCTCTGTATTGCTGTTTTCTCCTTATTGGGAAGCAGTGTGAGCTACATTTGTCATTCATTTGTACAATCAGTGCTATATTTAATTTAAACATAATTATTTACACAATTATTAACACTTGAGTCGTATATATTAATATGAATGGGTTTTGAGCATAGGTTTCGAGGCAGATGCCGAAACAACTTTTATGGAAAAGTGACTTCAAATGTGCAGTGAAACAATGCGGTTGTGTGAAATGGCTGAATGAGTGAGGGAGCTGTGTGTGCTGCTGGTGTCTCATGCAATCACTGAGGAATGTGTGTGTTTGCTGTGTGTGTGTGTGTGTGTGTGTGTGTGTGTGTGTGTGTGTGTGTGTGTGTGTGTGTGTGTGTGTGTGGGTGCACAGCTGCAGTCCTACCAAGGGCCTCCTCTCCACCAACAAAGAGCTGGAAGCTGGAGCCACTGGGGAACACCACACACACTCCCCTCCTCTCCTTCGCCTCCATTCTCCACACAGCGGCTGTGTCAAAGGTCAGCATGTGTGTGTGTGTGTGTGTGTGTGTGTGTGTGTGTGTGTGTGTGTGTGTGTGTGTGTGTGTGTGTGTGTGTGTGTGTTTTGGGGTGCCTCCAGACCTTCCACCCCCTTATTGTCATGGCGACAGCAAAGCAGTTGAGCCAAGATCAGCAGAGCAACATCATAGCTTCTCCCTCTGTTTAACACATTATGAAGTGTGTGTGTGTGTGTGTGTGTGTGTGTGTGTGTGTGTGTGTGTGTGTGTGTGTGTGTGTGTGTGTGTGTGTGTGTGTGTCCATGATGCCTTTAGTGGACAGAAAGATGTAGGTCAGTCAAGAGAGACAGAGTATTGAGGCAGGGGTGGGGAACTGCAGCATGTCTATCTGTGTATGTGTTTGTATGTTAGTGTGTGTGTGTGTGTGTGTGTGTGTGTGTGTGTGTGTGTGTGTGTGTGTGTGTGTGTGTGTGTGTGAGTGTATATGTGTGATAGCATGACGGTCAGCTGTGTGTGTAACTGTCATATTATCTTATTTTCATCCCCCGCCCCACCCATCCCCAGCAGCTAACACACTGATTTCTGTGGGAGATGAAACAAGACGCTGATTTTCTTCTCAAGGACACTGCTGTGTGTGTGTGTGTGTGTGTGTGTGTGTGTGTGTGTGTGTGTGTGTGTGTGTGTGTGTGTGTGTGTGTGTGCGTGCATGCATGTGCTTGAATTGATTGCAGGGCCTGATTGGCGCCTCCAGCACTGACTTCAGGGAAACTTGATCAGGATGCTACTAAAATTACCTCTTCCTGCCTCTCAGCGAGAGCCTGTGACATCACGTCCTGTCCTCATGAATGAACAGTGTGGTCAGTAGCATAAATGTCCATCCTTTCTTCTTTTTTACCACCATGTGCTGTTCCGTTGATCTCTGAGGCAGTAAACAGCTGCAGAGTGTTATTTATGTATGCGTGTGTCTTCGTATTTATTCAGTTCAAACCACAAAACTCACTTGGCAGCAACTTGAAGATGAAATATATCGTATCATTTTATTTCAAGCAATTGTGATGTTTAGCGTTATAGTAGTGGCATTTTCTAAGAAAACAGAGTAACTTTTTCAGCCATCATAAAACTGCCCATATTTAGTAGTCTCTGGTTGAAGATTGTCTTCTTCATTTAGGAAATTGTGATGTGACCTGCACTGTTGTAAAAACTAAATTTGAATGATGTTGGGCACTTATCTTCATCTTCAGTTCAGATGGTTCATAATGGATTAGAGACTAGAAAACTAAATGTTTTAAAGGTCCCATGGCATGAAAATTTCACTGTATGAGGTTTTTTAACATTAATATGAGTTCCCCCAGCCTGCCTATGGTCCCCCAGTGGCTAGAAATGGTGATAGGTGTAAACCGAGCCCTGGGTATCCTGCTCTGCCTTTGAGAAAATGAAAGCTCAGATGGACCAATCAGGAATCTTCTCCTTATGAGGTCATAAGGAGCAAGGTTACCTCCCCTTTCTCTGCTTTGCCCGCTCAGAAAATTTGGCCCACCCATGAGAGAGAGAGAGACATCATGGCTTTCAAACGAGCAAAGTGGCAGTTGGTCAAGGCCACACCCCCACCCTCCACCTTGCCCCTTGTAATTTTGTGTTCCTGTAGCTCCCTGTGACACAGCTGTACAAGGTGTACAGATTTTAAAAAGATGGTCGAGAAATGGACAACATAAAGCTGCAGATAGAAATACACATTTCAAAATACAACAGCTATAACAGATCAGTTGAAGGTGGGTGAGGTGGACGAGTTTCCGTGTTTCAACAACATGATGAACAACATGACAAATCTTAGGTACAGAACTACATTTGTACTATTTGTATTTGTACATATGTAGGATATGAAGAAGACTTCATTAAAAGAAGGGCATATACAGGTTTTTTTTTTACACATGGGGAGGTTAAGAATTATAACACATTGGGTTATAAGGTGGAAGAAACCCAGAGTTTCAGTCAACTCTGAGTCTACTAACTCTGAGTTTTCGCTAAACCAGCTTTCTGAAATGGGGCGTTGGATTGATTTCACACAAATATTTGCACACTTCACTTATTATATTGTCTAAAATACCTAAATGTATACACTGTATAGCTTTTTATTATGTCATCTCTCTGATTACTTTAATCTCTTATTTTAATTGTATGTATTTGAATAGCTCTTGATCTGTTTTCTTAGCCAATCTCTAAAAAATTTTCTAACATCCTGATGTGTACAGTCCTGCTGCGTCTCAAGAGTCATGGAGTCTAAAGGAGCTCTATTGCTCCATCCACTGGCGGCAGCAGCAAACTACACCGATCAGATCATCCACCTACTAATGAATCCTTTTCCGTGTCACACACACACACACACACACACACACACACACACACACACACACACACACACACACACACACACACACACACACACACACACACACTATGCAGGATTCTAGTCATCCGGTATACAATCTCTTCTTCCACCTTCCATCAGGGAGACGTTTGCAGAGCATCCAAACGTGCACAACACGTTTTAGGGATAGTTTTTACCCCCAGGTAATAAGGTTGGCTGAACGATAGCACAACAGGAAGGAGGGCTGTGGTCTGAACTTAGCCACTTGTGTAAATTGTGTTGGATATTCTATAATGTTTTTAATGCTATTATGTTTTTAAAATTGTTATTATTGACTGGTGCTGAGAGAGTGCTAAGGCACATTGTATTTCATTGCTGCGGTACTTCATAATAATATGCATATGACAATAAACTTGAACTGAACTGAACTGAACACAAGAACACACACACACACACACACACACACACACACACACACACACACACATACACGCCCAAACACACACACACACACACACACACACACACCCAAACACACACACACACATACACTCAAACACACACACACCACATACAGTAGAGGGTACATTTAGTTGAGCCGGCAGGTGCTGCTGGTCATTGCCACCACTTTCCTGTTGTATCCCCTGGGTCCCCTTCTTCCTCTCCCTTTGTCTCTCTCTCTCTCTCTCCCTCCCTCTTTTTTTCTCTGCTCGTTCCCTTCCTCTATCCTCAGCTTTTCATCTCTCGTTCTCTCTCTTCATGGGCAATAAGGAGTTTAAGATGCTAATGATATGCCCTTTTGCAACAAAGGGGTGGAGGCCCCCTTACAGAGCCTCTCTGGACACACACACACACACACACACACACATCATCATCATCAAGCACTAGCGCCAGCTGTTCTCTGCTGGCCTCTTATTACACAGCCCCCCCTTAACGATTTAGCTGCTCAGTAACACACACATATGAAAACACACTTTTTGTTTAACTAAAACAACAGGCATAGACTCAGAGTGCACAAGTTTGATACGTGGACATTTTTGTTTTTGTAATTTTGAAGATTTTAGGTCAAAACTTTACCAATGTGATTTTACAGTAAATTTTTTTGCGCTTTTTCTTCATTGGTTTCAATCTTCTGGTGTGAATAATTGATGATTGAGGACTGATAATGGAAGATAGCATGTGTTTGACAGACACACACCATCTGCTGACACACACACACACACACACACACACAGTGTGATCATTAACATCTGGTGCAGATGGCCATCTTAAACACACTGACCAGCCGCCCTTGTGGTTCGGATTGAGCTGAGTTCACAGACAGATACAGTAGATCTACTTCATGATAGAGTGGAATGCAGCTTTATCTTTTCCTAAGAGTTTGCGTACAGTTTTAATTTGCTCATTGTTCCTTTAAATAAATTGGCACGGGTGCCTGGTTGGCTCACCTGGTAGAGAGGGCGCCCATATATAGACGTTTACTCCTTGACGCAGCGACTGCGGGTTCAACTCCAACCTGCAGCCCTTTGTTGCATGTCATTCACCCTCTCTCTCCCCTTTCAAGTCTAAGCTGTCCTAAAATGCTCTTTTTTTTATGAATTAATTTTGTATTTGTATTTCTTATAAGGATCCCCATTAGCTGACGCCTAGACGACCAGCTAGTCTTCCTGGGGTCCAAGACAACATTTAATTAGACAATATTAAAACATTTCATAACATATACTGAAAAGAAAAAAAAATTAAACAAAGAAAATATATGTAACAATATCTGCTTATAAAACTAAATAACAAGAAGAAAAATTACAAATAAAATGAAATGAAAACAATAATAAACCGAATAGATACTGGTAATATAACGAATTGGTACTAAAGAGGGATGATTTACATCAAATACTCCATCACTCTTTTTCACAGAATAACCTATTATTAATTACCATTTCCTAAATGCACAGTGTGTAGTCCATTGACCACCTCCTGTATGATGCAACAAATCATCTCTGTTTACTGGTCAGTTTCAGAAAAGCTTGTTTATATCCTGGGTGCAGCTCAAAACAAACCAAACTAACGTAGCGAAGCCGACAGAACTTGATTCAAAGTTTAATTAAAGTGTCCCACACTTGGTAGCAGACTGGCTCAGTTCTGCCCCTTTCTGCTGAATGACAGAACGGCATGTGTTAGAAAAGAACTGAGGGTGGAGTCACCTCAGCTCTCCTTGTTCTAAACCAGAGCCCAGAGATGTCAGAAGGACAGACCTGGGGTACTTACTATACATTTTTTCTAACTCAAACGGCTGCTAGTTTATAAGAAAATGCAGTAACAATTGCAACTTAATACTGCTAGTAATACTGTATTACCAACCAATACGGTTCACACAATATGTTTTCACTGTGTGTCTTGGTGTGCAGACCTGGATTGACAAGCAGATTAAACTATTAAACTGTTAAATGTGACAGCTGTGTTGTGTTGTCTTGGTGATATGCGCACCCTTTCTCGAATGAAAAAGGGACTCATCAGGTTTCCCATCAGCTCGTCAGACATATAGAAAACGTTCCTCTGTTATGAATCATCAGACTGATGGTTCTTTTCCATTACATGGTACCTACTCGCCTCGCCTCGACTCTACTCGCCTTTTTTGGTTTTCCATTACGAAAAAAAGTACCTGGTACCTGCTAACAGGTACTTTCTTTAGTACCTGCTCAGTCGAGGTTCCAAGCGAGCTGAGGCGAGCCGAGAAGGTGACGTGAAACCCTGCAGGCTGCTGATTGGTCGGAAAGAAGCGTCACTGATCACTGCATTGCTAGCGAGAGACGGCATATTTAAATACTTTAGCCAGCGGTGTTTTTTTGCTGCCGGAGGCTCCACGCAGAGCTTTCTCCGTAGCATACAAGTGGCCTGATGGTTATACTGGTGCGCTGGTGTGTGCATGTGTGATGTGTGTGTGTCGAGTCGCCGTATGTGTGTGTGTGGGGAGCTAGTGAGCGAGGGAGAAGTGAGAGAGTGACGGTGATTATCTCCGCAGCGAGTAGCAACTCTAGAGTCATATATATGTGACCACGGTGGGAAATCTGGAGCAGTAAACGCTAACTATCTCTTTGATATCATGTTGTTTACGGAGACGGAGAACCAGGAAATGCGTCGGGGATATGTCAATGGGAAAAGCAAGCTACTAAGCCACGCCCACGGCAGTCGCTATGACGACCAGCCACGCTGAGGCGATACTAAAATCTGCAATGGAAAACGGACGCACAGCGAGTCGAGGCGAGTAGAGTCGAGTAGAGTCGAGGCGAGGCGAGGCGAGTCGAGCAGGTACCATGTAATGGAAAAACGCCATTAGTGCAGAAAACTACAACTACAACTTTTTGAAAAGTGCAAGGCAGACTTAATATATTTTAATGTTGAATATATTGTGTGTGCATATTGAGCCCAACCGAACACCTCGCAGTGCATTGTGATGTTTTCACTATAAATACCCTTCATGTTAAATGTTTTGGTTATCAACAGTTGCTCAAGCAGCAGACACACAGAGAGTCAAAATGAAAAATGAAACGCAATTTGTGTACGGGGTATTTCCCCCTGTTTTAATAATTAATGCAAGCAACGTAATTCCACATTAAACTACTTTCTGTTTTACTTTTAAAATGATACAGAGTTTTAAACGGATTTTTTCACCGCATGAGACCTTTATTTGAAGTGTTTTGCTAATACCCAGGACAGCCCAACAGGACAGCAGATTATTTAAAGGCTAGAGGGTCCTTTTGGGCCCTCCCTTGACCCAGGGCTCGGGACAACTGACCCTATGTTCTCCTCCCTGATATATATATATATATATATATATATATGTCAGCTAGAACAAACAATTCACTGGTTATAAGTGGTGATACATTGTGGAATTAGGTCAGAGTAAGAATGAAGAATTAAAGCCATGACCCACACACACAATGTTCCATTTTCTCTCAACAACAACAACAACAATATGGTCTCTCTTCACACTCTCACACACAAACACACACACACACACAAGCAAATTTTCTTTTGCATAAAAAATGGCAGCGTGACTAACCGAGTTTACAACCCAGTTACCTGTGTGTTACCAAAGCACCGGAAGGAAAACAAGAGAAAAACTGGACTGCTGCTTACTGTGTCATACACAAACACACACACACACACACACGCACGCACGCACGCACACACACACACACACGCACACACACAGACACACAAACACACACACACACACACACACACAAACACAGACACACACAGACACACACACACGGAGACTCTCTCCTATCCCTTATGTAACAGCTTGTTACAGTTTTTTACAATCACTTTGGCGCTAATTTCAGAACCTTGACGTCATTTTTCAAAACTCTAGACACAAAACTCAAAACGATCATCACTTGTAACACAGGCTATCCAATGTTCAAAACATTGCATTGTGCATTCATATCTTTAAATAAATATTGCACATGCACAACCATTGGTTCAAAAAACAAATTTATGGTGAAATACCATGGAAACATTACTTTAGATCACCCACACACAAGCTACCCATAGTTTCACTGTGTCATCGTTCCTACAGTCATTAAACATTGTAGTACAAAATAGGTGATACATGTTTCATTATGGTACTAGATGTAAATACATCCCTGTAAAAGTACTGAAGTAGTAGAGAGAATACTACAGACACAGTGAAATCATTGAACAAAACCTGAAATGTATTGATGAAAAACAATACAGTACGATCACAACATAGGTTTATTTGAATCAAAGCAAAATAATTAGCTACAAAATAGAAAAGAAAAGACAGTACTGTAAAACATCAAATGCAGTGTTCCTCAACTTGCTTGTACTTAACAGTAAAAAGCAAAACAAAGAAGTGATTACTGTACTTCTACATCTTCATCAACTCTGTCTTGTGGATTTGGACACAGGTTCTCATCTACATTGCAATTAGCCAAACTTCTTGGCATGGCGAACAATGTGCTATGAGTATATATGTATATATATATATATATATATATATATATATATATATATATATATATATATATATATATATCAATCATCGGTAACGAGTTGGCAGAATTGGACCAGCAATTCCAAGGGCCTGCATCGATACAGTGCAGTACTGTCAATATTGTAAATAGTCTCAAAGGTGGTCCATGGGAGCATAGAAACGGTGTCTGATAAACAGTAGTACAATACAGTAGTAGTACATGAGACCATAGAAACAGTGTCTGATAAACAGTAGTACATTACAGTAAAGAATGATGATGAAATATTACATCCGTAGATCATGTAGTCTAATTGGTTCATGCTCCACGCTAATTGGTGACAGTGAATCTCGTTATCTTGAAACTTTCATGATCTAAACATGGAATATTGTTTGTCTGTTTCCATACAACTAATAATTGAGAGTAATGCAACAGTTACTTATCATTTTGAGTAGTTGTATCAATTGATAGTTAGATAATTGTAATGAAATCAATAGACAATCATCTGAAATGTAATGTGTGAATTGCTTTTTGAAATAGTAGTACTTTGATGTTAAGTTGTGTCATATTGAACAGTTGATCTTTGTTAAATGAACAAATGATCTTAGGTTTATGTGTATTGTATCCAAGCAATTGAAAAAAGTTTTAGAGTTTTGAAAAATGTGCATTTTGATCATTGGTTGTGAGTTTTGTGTCTAGAGTTTTGAAAAATGACGTCAAGGTTCTGAAATTAGCGCCAAAGTGATTGTAAGAAACGGTAGTACGTTCCAGGTTATCAGTTTACAATCAGATGAGCCAAGAAAGGTGTAGCTCCCCCCCTCTCAATCCCCCAGCTCCCCTTTTCCTTCTTCCTCCTTTTTCTACTTGTCCTACCTTCTGCAAAAAAAAGAGGAGTGTGTAAAACAGTGGGATTCTAAAGAGAGGGTGAAACAGAGGAAAAGATAGAAAACTAAACTAGAATGAGAAGAAAGGGAGTGGCTAGAAATAAAATAATGGTGATTTAAGGGTGAGACGCTACAGGCAAAAACATTGTTTTTTTTCAATTTTTAAGGTTTTGGGCTATTTCTTTTAGACTAGTGGGGGAAAAAACACCCAAAATACACACAGTTGTTTATTTTACTTCACCTTGACTATTGAGATTTCTTCTAAATTCTTCAAAAGTTTGCGTTAGATAACATTTCAGAAAACTTGAAATACAAAAAATATTTCTCCTAATGTGATGTAATCAACTGGGGAAATTTCATGGGGATATCTGTTCATGCTTTATACCCCACACACACCTGTAGTGTCTCACCTTAAGAGAGAGAAGGAGTGATCTAGGACGAGTTACTGAGGGATTTACAGCCAGGTCTGTCACCAGAGTCTCCTTAAAAGGCAATCCATTTCAGGTGATTACCTCCAGCCCTCAGCCAATGGCTGCGCAGCGAGTCACCTGCAAAACGCCTAATCTCTCTGTTCTACAATCCAGTCAGGACATTTGTGGACGCGTACCACACACACACACACACACACACACCTAAAGACACACTGAACATTTTTCATATCTAAGTGTAGAGCTATGGCACTAGAGGGAATAGCTGCAGCTAAAGGTTTGATAAGGAGCTTTTACATGTTGCTTACACTGGATGTCTTCCCAGCACATCAACACACTCACTGCTCATGTCGTGTATCTTGGTTCTAGCTATGCAGTTGTGCATATATTTGTGTGTGTGTGTGTGTGTGTGTGTGTGTGTGTGTGTGTGTGTGTGTGTGTGTGTGTGTGTGTGCGTGCATAGTTATGTAACAGCGCAAGGAAAACGCAGTGCCTCTTGACCTACATTTTCAGGGTTTGACTCTACTGCTCAGGGAATCCTACATCATTAGCTGCAACACACACACTCTCTCACACAGAGAGAGACACAAACATCTCCTCCTTTAGTTTCCCTCATTTGCTTGTGACTTCCCAAACCTTGAGCTAGTTCTTTAAAAAGAAGCGTTTCCACTTAAATCCCTCGACAGGAAGTGGATGTGTGCACACAGCAAAGAGGGAAACGGGAGTGCTTACCGGGCCGCGGCTTTGTGCAAATGTTGTGGTCAGTGTAACAATGCAGAGGGAGAAGAGAAAGTCTGGAGAGAGGGAGGGGCGCGGAGGGAGAGATGGGTGTTTTATTTGGACTGCACTTCCAAAAGGGCTTCTCAACCTACACACACACACACACACACACACACACACACACACACACACACACACACACACACAGATGGCGGAGTCAATTGGCATGGCAGAGAAACATGCCAAAGTCTAGGAGATGACAAGGAAAGAGTGAATGACAAAGTGAGTAAAGAGAGACAAAAGAGAAGAATCTGGCATCTAGTGTGGATTCTCGAGGAGGACCGTCGGCCATTACATCACCTCCCTTTTCCCCTGGGATGTGTGTGTCGGGCTGGTGGAGGCGGGAGGGGTGAGGCCGGGGGGTGAGGGCTCTGGGTTGTTGGTGGGAGGAGGGAGAGTGGTGGTGATGGGAAAGAGCCATGCCTGAGTCAGAGGAGGATCATGAATGGATCCACTGAATATCCCTGCCTGTCCTGTTCTAAAACTCTTCTCTTTCTCACTCTCAGCTCCACCTCGTTTTAATTTGTTAATTCTCCCATATTCTCCTCTCTTCTCTCTCTCTCTCTCTCTTTTTTTATCTTTGTCTCCCTGATCATAAAAGCCTGGGGTGGGTGGGGGGAAGGTGGGAATGTACTGTGGAGCTTAGTCAGTGGAGGTCAAACACAGATAAACAAACTGCCAGGAATGACAAATGCCCGAATTACAATGTGTTTATTACGTTCCTGTCGGACAGCACATTCCTCAGATGATACAGGGGCAAAGATCAGCAGAAGAAGAATACCTCTCTTTTGAATCTAACTAATTATTGTAATATTTATTTATTTGGTGGAATTGTTAGCCATGTTAGTGGTCTGTTGTTTAGTCCACCACTTTGGTCCATACCTCAACACCTATTGAATGGATTGCCGTTACATTTGGTACAGATATCCATGGTGCCAAGCGGATGAATCTTAATTACTTTGATGATCCACAGACTTGTTATCCAGCAGGTCAAAGTTGTATTCTGTCAAATATGTTTGTGACCAAATCGTGCACAACTGTAGCCTGACAAGCCAGACCCATATCAAGATGTTGGGTCTGGGAACTCACCATTGGCAGGGCTCAATCCGAGGGGTGGGATAAACAGTTGACTTTCAAATTCCCTCTGCACGTAATAGGACAGTGGTACAAAGTCCATGTAATGTCAGACTGAGCCCAGAGTTTGAGACTTCACAGCGAGCGAGTAGACGTGTTGATGGTGTTTCTATAATGCTACTGGCAGGGTGTGGCCCTGTGCTCCTTTCAAGGAAGGATAATATCCGGACCTGAGTCGTCGGACATTGTCTGGAGTTCATACGTGAAAACATCTTGAGAAGGTGAACATGGAGAAAAATACCTGCTAAACATCCACATGTTGGCATTGTCACTGTGATTAGCATTACTGTGCTTATGTACAGCCTCACAGAATCAGGCGTGGCAGTGGAGAGTCTTGTTGAAATACAAACCTTGGAGTATTAAGCCTTGAAACCTTGAGATTAAATGCAGCTGACAACGGCGCATCAGTTCAGCAGACGGGGCCACAACAAAGTTTGTGAAGGAATATATATTTTAGAGGTTCATGTTCATGTGGCAAAAACAGGTAAATGGCAGTGAGCAGGGCTCAACATTTATGCTGCACTTACATATATGAAAATTCTCAACTCAGGAAAATTTAAATGGTGCTAAAAGAGGAACAATAACATGCTGTTGCTCCAGTTTGGAAAAAAAAACAAAAACGGTATGCTGATGACAGCAAACCAGCCTCACTCTCCTCATGACTAATATGCACACAGAGTGCAGCAGATAAAAGGAAACATGGCACAAACAGCTTTAGGTCTGCCCAGATATGGCTTCCTGTACTATATCAATGCCACAGTCTGAGTGATGGTGTCTGTGCATATACCTGCCAACTGTTAGCCTTATATGGTGCCTTGTATTGAGTTGAAGGAAGTCCCTTTCTGAGTAAAAAAGTGACAACCGTGTGCGGCAGCTGTAGGAGGCAGCCCAGAGCAGCATCAGCTGCAGCCCACACAGCAGCCTCAGCTCTAGGAAGTGGTGCGAGTGCTGCTTTTCATTTCTACATAAACATAATCCTAAAACAAATATGGCATTATTTCATGCTTTGTCCTATTCAGGGCTATGAGATTGTAGAACAGGATTTGGGGGCTTTTATTTAATTGTTTTCTAACCATTGAAATGAGAATCTTTGATTTAAACCTGATGTAAAATTGCCACTTTGAACACATCCGCCTTAGCACATTAGTTAATAAGACTGGCTTAAAGGACACACACACACACACACACACACACACACACACACACACACTCTTCTTCTTCTTCTTCTGTCTGACAAGGAAATCTGAACGTCCTCCTCTTCAGTTTCCAGTTACTGAAACATAACTGTAAGAGAAGTGAAATCTCTAGAGCTGTGAATTCCCCTGTAATCACACACACACACACACACACACACACACACACACACACACACACACACACACACACACACACGCACACACACAATCGTTCACTGTTCATAGCTGACACTTTGATACATACATGGAAGTACTAGGTGCTTGCAAATAGGAACCTAATGAGGCAAACACACATTTCTACACCCAGAAAGACACACACACTAGATTTCACAGTCCTCAGGGGGTGAAGGTGATTTCCTTGAGACGGTATCCCATGTGACCCGTCTTGCATTCCTCAGATTGTTGTCATGTGACAAACTTAAAGATCTCCTTTTATGGACGTCAGCGTTAACAGGGGGGGGGGGTGGCCTCACTAATACACACCCAGAGACACACACACAGGCACACACATACACCCAAAAACAAAGAATGCACATAACTGCACACAACAACATCTTACACACTCCTGCCAACTTAAGCACAAACAAACAGAGATAGAACAAAAGGGGTGAAGGAGTTGTGAAATCAGTCTGGCAGCATTGTTGTCAAAGCTGCTTCGCAGGTATGATCGGACCAACTGCGGCATTACATGACGCTGGATCACAGTAGTATATCTGCTCGATAACTGAAAAACTGTTTCAGATTGATGTCAAAGTTGCAATGTAAAGCGGTGTAGAAATGATGTTGTACCTGTGGTTATGAAAGACCTATTACAGTGATATGGTGGTTACTAACAATAAGACAGAAAGCAAGTAAGAGCCCCACTGTGGAGTTCTGTCACTGTAAATTTGGGACTGTTTCTATTCATCATGACCAGTGCTCATGGCATTATCATGTGGCAACACCAAGAGACATTACTCTCAGGTCTTGGCCTATGCTAAGCACAGTGTCTACTCATAATCATATTTCATTCTGTGTTCTCCCTTGTGTCAAAATGTCCCAAAGTAATTTTTTTTTCATTGCTGGTGACAAGGCTGTAGACAGGATGTGGTAAAAAAAAAAAAAAAAAAAAATGAAGGTTAATGACCAGACACAAAAATGACCAAATTATTTTTTAATATTTGTATTTTTCATATCTTATTTAGTCTGTTAAAGGAATAGTTCAACATTTTAGGAAATACGCTTGTGCTCTTTCTTGCTGAGTGTCAGATGAGAAGATTGATACCATACTCATGTCTGGATGGTAAACATTACACAGCAGTTAGCTTAGCTTAGCATAAAGACTGGAAGCAGGGGACATCGGCTAGCCTGATTGTTCGACCTACTAGCACCTCTGAGGTTGCCAGGCGTCCCTGTTCACAGTCTTAATGCTAAGCTAACTAACTGCTGCTAGCTGTAGCTTCATATTTACCATACAGACGTGTGTGGGAGCAGACTGAACAGGGTTCACAATGCATTTCCAGGCCAGATGGGATATGTAATCTCTTCAGGGTGATCTGGGTGTGCCCCCTGGTCTCCTCACAGCTGGATGTGCCTGGAACACCCCCCCACAGGGAGACTTCCTACAAACCTGACTATGCTGACTATCTCTTCAACGTGAAGGAGCAGTGCCTCCTCTCCACCGTCTCCGTACTGCCAGCCATAACATTTCAGGGCAGGAAAGCTGGAACCTTCATTTATTCGCAAAAAGTGTTGCAAATAATGGAATCAACTCATAAAATGACCAGCATGTGTTACTTTCCCGATAATAAACTCTCTGAAAGTCCAGCTCTCTCTCTCCATGTCTCACACGGACACATTACATCATACTGTACTCATATAACAATCTGCTGCACAACAGCACCGTGTACTGCTGCAGCTGCATAGCTCCGAGTGGACTTTGCCCGACCCTCGGCTGTAAAGTAAAGCCAGTGTGTGCCGCGCTAAGCTGAAACATTGCTGCCATGAGTGATTAGGAAGCTTCCAGTCACACATTCTGAGCACACTTTATAAGCTCGCAGGTTAAAACCAACGAGTGACTGGCTCGACACACATTTCTTTGAACGTGTTAATCAGGAATGGATGCAGGATGGAGAGGAGTGAAGGAAAACAGGGGAGGAGAGCAGAGAATAGAGACAATGATTGTACAGAGAGAAATGACAGCAAGAGAGGAGACAACTATGCCAAGAATGAAGAGATGGCATGTTAGGACCTGAAACGAAAAGATGGGGAAGGATCGGAGAAAAGGTGTGGCAGTTTCTTATGAATTCTCTATAGGCTGCACATTCTGCTGCCGGTCTCCGAGAGCCAGCTCTCCACTTCCTCTTTACCCCACTTCCTGCCTCTGCTGCTGGCCTATGCCCTTATATGGCAGCCACTGGCAGCCAATCGGCGCAGAGCAGACAGCTCATTCAAACAGCTAGTGTGAGAGAGGAGCAGGGTGGGAACTGCAAACATAAATGAACACCATCGCACCATACAAAACAATATAGCTCACTAGAACACACACAAACCTGCCTGCTGGCTTAAAACAAAAAGAGAGGTGCTACAATACAACAAAGCAAAGCAACGCATGCAAACTTTACTCAGGGATTCAGGGGCACTGGGTGCACCCTGCAGCACCGCATTGGGGTTGTTTTTGGTGGCTAAGGGACAGGGTGGGCTATCGGTTACTATGCAGAGGAGAGGAGAGGAGAGGAGAGGAGAGGAGAGGAGAGGAGAGGAGATGAGAGGAGAGGAGAGGAGAGGAGAGATATGACTTGGCACACTGTTAAAATTCCTCTGCAAGTGTTTACATGTAGCACTTTAATTAGTAGATGACATATGATAAATGTTTCTCAGAATAAAACAAAGACATTCGCAGGAAAAGAATGATACCGAGATATGCAAAGATATGAAGAGAATGAGGAAAAAGAGACACGACAGGCTGTAATGTTATGTAAGGAACGTCCAAACAGAGCTGCGTGCCAGGGACGTACGGACCAAAGTGCATGGGCGTGTGTAGGTGGGTGACCTCTCTCACTGCGTTTTCGAGCTACAGCTGAGGGGGCAGCGATGGGATAGGGAAGATCAGGAAGTAAAAGCAGGGCCGGGGCCAGTCAGGAGGCTCAAAACACCCAAACGAGCCAATCAGAAGGCTGGCGGCTTGTGAAATGAGCCGATCTGAGAGGAGGAGCCCTCCCACCAGACAGAGACAGATGGTGGAGGATAGATAAGTCTCCCTGGGTTCACCACCATGCAGGGGGTGAATGAAGAGTGTGTGTGTGTGTGTGTGTGTGTGTGTGTGTGTGTGTGTGTGTGTGTGTGTGTGTGTGTGTGTGTGTGTGTGTGTGTGTGTGTGTGTGTGGACAGAGAGAGATAGAGAGACAGAATTAGATACAGAAATAGATAAGTCTGTCATTCTTCTTAGCAGTAGAGATGAAGATTTAATTTATATTTTGCACAAACTCTATGCAAAACACCATACAAGAAAGCAAATATTTTGTTCCATTTCTCTTCTCGTATGGACCTGGTTTTACACGTTTGGTCATGTATACATTTCTGTCTTTGCATGCACTAATCGCATGTGTTTACATGCTGCTGGGGGTTCAGTTCTGACATGTCTCCATTAATGGTTAAGGTGATGGAAGCTGTCATCAGTCTCGGTGTGGTTTGTACGACACCTGAATGAAACCTCACAGCCTTAAAAGGCACCTCAGCTGCCACTTTGGGCCAATAAGAGGACCGAACACCAGGAGGAAGTGAGGTGGGTGCACAGGAAGGGGAAGAGAAGAAGAGAGGTGTGTGTGTGTGTGTGTGTGTGTGTGTGTGTGTGTGTGTGTGTGTGTGTGTGTGTGTGTGTGTGTGTGTGTGTGTGTTTGTGTGTGTGTGTGTGTGTGTTCATGAGGAACAGAAAGAAAAAAAACAACATCCAGAGAAGCTGCTCAGCCTCAAGCGCTGCATGGGGTTATTTCACTGGTTAGTCCATTACAGAGAAGCACTCTTTGTCTCTGACCAAAAAAAAAGTCTGAAAACTGGGTTATACACTTCAAACTCCTGATCTAATCACAAGTTTAGTCTTTGATCGATTACTAGAGGAAGATGTTTGGCGTTAGTGTGTGGCCAGCGCTCGCTCATCACTTTGGTTTTAGAGCTCCGTGCCAGCAGCTGGAGTGAGACGAACACGAGCTTTGACACGCATTTTCAGTTTTTTTAAAGAGGAAGTGCCAAGCCTGTAACTCAGTTAGGATCATCACAACAATATGTGCTTTGTAATTTGAAGTACTTGTTGCACTGCCGTGGATGTACTCGTCTGGGGTTGAAATACACACAAAAAGAGCTGTAAATGTTTTCTTCAAGTTAAGAGAATTTCAATGAATGTTTTATGTTGTGTAAAGTTTGAGGAATAACATGAGATACTGGTCAGGAAGCTATGATGGGGCGTAGCCACTAAAGTGTGTGTGTGTGTGTGTGTGTGTGTGTGTGTGTGTGTGTGTGTGTGTGTGTGTGTGTGTGTGTGTGTGTGTGTGTGTGTGTGTGTGTAATGGGGGTTGGAGTTAAGGATCCATTTGGACTGAATGGGAAGCTAATCCAATTGGAGTATGAACAGGCCAGCTGGCAGACACAACACAAACACACACACACACACACACAGCTGGTAACTAGCCCGTGCCTTGGAGTCAGACCGTCACCACGGTGACCCATGGATCAATGACACTGCAAACCATCTATTGGCTGTATCAAGGTAGAGGGGGTGTAGGGAGAGGGAGTGAGGCAGGAAGGGGGTGAGGGAGGAGGGGTGAATAGGGTTCCCCTCTCTGAAACCATGACCAGTCACAGATGGCAAACAATTGGTCAGTCACTTTTCAGCAGGCTGCAAAGACAAGAGAGAAAGAGAGGGTGTAAGCAAAAAGGAGAGGATGGAAACGCCTGCTTAGCAAGATGGGGGGGGGAGATGAATGAAGATAGAAATATAATTAGACACTATAATTTTGCATCAAAAGATAAATACATTTTTAAAGCATACGTCTTTGGCAAGTGTGATTTGCTTTCTTGCCCAGAGTTAGATGTGAAGGTTGATACCACTTGTTATGTCCGTCTGCTAAATATGAAGCTCCAGCCAGCAAGTGTGCTTAGCTTAGCACAAAGACTGAAAACAGTAAAAAAAAATTAATAATAATTACCCTGGCTCTGTACAAAGGTAATACAATCAACCGATCAGCACCAATAATAAGTTTTATTTTGTTTGTTTTATGCCTGCCCCACACTCAAGGATAATTGGGCAGATTTTGGGTCAGATTCGTCCCTCTCTTCGCTGGTCTGAACTGATGATCTGCCCAAATGATCCTGTAGTTTGAGAAGTTTACAGACATAATGTCAATATGTTACCAACTGGATCGGAGTCTCGCCGAATTTGCAACTTGAAATCCTGTCGCGTGAAAGGAACGCTCTTCAAGAAAAAAAAAAAACCATTGCTGCCAACAGAGCAAATACTACTGTATGTCTCCCGAGCCAGGTGGACAGTAGAAAAGGAAGACAAGCTTGTGGAATTATGGCAACAGAAAAGCCAGCCGTGACTTCATCCAGTACTTTTTTTCATGTCATGTTGTTCTGAAGTCCCGTTTGATCACACAAGTTTCTCTGAGATCCCAAGCTACTCTGAAATCGTGAGAATTGTGTAGCTAATAGCTGGTTGCTAGCTGTAGCCTTAAGCCCCTGACACACCAACCCGATAATCGGCCGTGGGACAGTCTGGCGAGGTCGGTGACTCGAGTCTGTTCGCTGTGTTCCTCGCCGTCGGCCTTCATTTTGGCCGACCTGACTTGCTGGGCCGGAGGGCGGGCAGTCAGACTCACTGCTTACCTGGAAATAACGAGCTGGACGAGTGACATGAGTGACTAGAGCCTCTCAAAATCCGACGAAAATCTTTTAAACTGACCTTTGTCCATCTGTAATGAAGACAGATTGGCTCGGTCACGGCCCTCTGCTTCATTCTCAGCTCAGGAATAGAAAATATTTGTTTGCTGCTATATTAATGTTCCGAATATCGAGTGCAGGCCCTTTAAATTATAATGGACAGATATGAGAGGGGTATTAATGGTGCGTTCTTTTTGTCCACCGAAGTCGATTTACGAGTTGTTATCCGGAGTTACGAACCGGAAGTTGCAAAAACGCCCCCGAGGTCGTATATATACGACTCGTCAAGTCGTCTGAACTCAGAGGACCCCGAGTTCACTTTAAAAGATGGCTACGCCGTGTATCACACGTAGTAAACATTGTGGTTTTCTACAATTTTAAGCACTTTTGTCTTTGTTGTAACTAAATGAAGAAGTCTTACACATAGCGCTGTATACTGCTACCTATAGGCATGTCTCTACAGTCTTATTAGGAGTTAAACATAGTGCTGTATACTGCTACCTATAGACATGTCTTTACAGTCTTATTAGGAGTTAAACATAGTGCTGTATACTACTACCTATAGGCATGTCTCTACAGTCTTATTAGGAGTTAAACATAGCGCTGTATACTGCTACCTATAGGCATGTCTTTACAGTCTTATTAGGAGTTAAACATAGTGCTGTATACTGCTACCTATAGACATGTCTTTACAGTCTTATTAGGAGTTAAACATAGTGCTGCATACTACTACCTATAGGCATGTCTCTACAGTCTTATTAGGAGTTAAACATAGCGCTGTATACTGCTACCTATAGGCATGTCTCTACAGTCTTATTAGGAGTTAAACATAGTGCTGTATACTGCTACCTATAGACATGTCTCTACAGTCTTATTAGGAGTTAAACATAGTGCTGTATACTGCTACCTATAGACATGTCTCTACAGTCTTATTAGGAGTTAAACATAGTGCTGTATACTGCTACCTATAGACATGTCTCTACAGTCTTATTAGGAGTTAAACATAGTGCTGTATACTGCTACCTATAGGCATGTCTCTACAGTCTTATTAGGAGTTAAACATAGTGCTGTATACTGCTACCTATAGACATGTCTCTACAGTCTTATTAGGAGTTAAACATAGTGCTGTATACTGCTACCTATAGACATGTCTCTACAGTCTTATTAGGAGTTAAATACCGCCTGATTAGTTATTTTGTAGCTTGTGCAGCTGAAATTGGCTAGAGACGCTCGGTTGCTATATGACAACAATGGCTTTAAGCCGAGTCTTACGGCTTTAAGCCTAACGTTAACGTTAATCAAAACGTAATTTTCATGTATGAAACTGTGAAATATATTTGTGTAATATGTCAATAACTGGGTGAATAGAATCCTAAATGTTACTAAAAATGTTACAAAAATCCATCTTTTCTCCGACTCGTAGTACTGTGTGACAAAAAGAACGCAACAACCCCGCGGTTATTTGTTTTCCGACATGGATGTGACGTCACACTCGAGCTACTATCGCGTATAAAAGACAAAAAGAACACACCATAAGCTTGTCATCTAACTCATCGCAAGAAAGTGAGTCAGTGTTCACCATTCATTTAAACTTCATAGCTGTTAGTCTAAAGGAGAAAATCCCAACATTGCGGCATGCAGCTTGACCTCACGTGACTCTGACTTTTAAACTATTACACACACAAACACATACACACACACATGTACAAAGATACAGTGAAGCAAGAATGAAACTCCTGTATGTAACAAGCAAAGTGCATTTCCAGCAGGACATTATACATTTCTCATCATCTTCCTCTTCCTCTTTCTATCTACGTCTTGACTCCACTCAGATCCCATTTGATGGTTCCATCTCTTGCTCTCATCTAACCCTCATTGTTTTGATATCCCCATTTACAGGCCTTAGCTTTCAACTTCACTTCAAGGCTAATTGCAACTAATGTTTTTTTTTATATTGAGCTGCAGCCTTGCAGTCTAGTAGCAGTAAGACTCAAGGCAGCAGATGTTTAACTCTTTATGTGTCTGTGTGTGTGTGTGTGTGTGTGTGAGTGGATAATAGATATAGTATTCAGTGTCCACCCCCCTATGGCCGGTTGTACCCATTAGCAAGAGGCCTTTTATGGTTCCTCTCCCCTCCCCCTCAAACATACACCCACATACACACCAAAAATGCCCTTGTTTTTAGCCTCAGCTCTCCAGTGCCACAAAAAGGACATATCAAATTCTCTCTATAATAAGAGGGACAGAAAGAGGAAGAAGGGGAGACACAATAACTGTAGATTGAGAGGAGAGAAGGGGAGAGGAGAGAAGAGGAGGTGGTGGGAAATAATGAATCTAATGATGGCCTTCTTAGGTTGAGAGTAAAGAGAAACTTGCGGCATCTTTACTCAATAGAGGAACAGGAAGCCATGGTGGGAGGGGTTTAGTAACCGGCTGGGAGTGGCAGCAGCGCTGCAGAACAGACTGTTTCTTCTGTGGTGCTGCTGCTGCTGCTGGACGGCTGGCCGGTCACTATATTTGAAGAGAAAAACCTGAGCTAATGACGTCACACGCGGGTGTCACAACAGTTTCAATTGACCGGTAAACATTGAGACTACACAGGCACATATACATGCTCAAAGACACACACAGAAGAATGCTTAGGTTGTGTGTGTGTGTGTATGTGTGTGTTTCTGTCACTAATAATGGCAAGTCAACAGATTCATGTCTGTTGTTTGACCCTCAGACACACACACTCATGTGTCCATATAAAGCTTACCACTGAGCTCTAAATTACTCATACACATACTCACACAAAGATTGCAGTTGGTTATGATTAGCTGTTGTCATTTCAAGTTCTTTGACTTTTGAACCACACACACACACATATATAAACACACGTGCTATAGTAGTCACTTAGTTACTGATTAACTTGTCACATGGCAATGTCGATGCCTGACTTCAGCAGGCAAACAGCAAATAGTCGATGCGATCACCTGTCGCTTACTGTACGATATAAATCAAGGCTGCTGCAGGTGCTAAACACATAATGACTAAATCATGGATAGTTGTCCTGTATTTTCACAACCAGGCAGCTGACTTCTGGGATACTTGTCATTTGTGGGCAGAGTAATTCCCTAGAAAAACTTTTCCAAGAGTTAGATGATAACATTGATACCAAATGTGTCTGTGTGGTAACTACAGTATCAAACCATAGCCCACAGCTGGTTATAGCTTAGCTTTAAACAAAGACTGGAAACAGGGGGAAACAACTAGCCTGGCTCTGACATTATCCGCTTACCAGCATCTCAAAACTCACCAAACCTGTTTAGTACAAACAAACAAACAAGATATTACATGCTCGTTTGTGCCCTTTAGGCGGATTATGTTACCTACAGACACAGCCAGCCTAGAAAAACAAGAAAAACAAGATGAATATGATGTATATTTCATCATGGAAAAACCTGTAGTCGTGTTGTTGGAAAAGCGGCCCACAAACAGTGCTTTACCAACAAGTTCTGTTTGCAAATGCAAAGGTGCCTAAGCGAGCCACACAGACAAGGATGTAAAGTCTAAAGCCACATTCAGGATGGTTTTCCCCCACTGGAGCATTGCGGATTGCCACTGTTGTTCGATCAATGTCAATGCTACCAGCCACTGACATGTGTGAGTTATAATATTCCAGGTTGAGCCCTTGGCCTCTTGCATGCTGTACAGAAAAACATCAACAAGCATTGAAAGGTATACAGCTAAACAATTAACCTGGCTGAAAACCTTTGTACCCGCTGACTGTGGCCCCATGTTGGCTTCCACTTTGGCTGCTTGGTCAAGCTGCTGAACATGGTTTTTGTAGAAACATACAGACATGGTGTTTTTGCCAAAGGGCACAGTAGTGTTGCAACTAAATGACTTTTAGTACAGCAGCTCCCTAACTCTCCATGACACTAAATGAAATAGGTTTAAGCCCAGAGCTTCCACTTGTTGCTCTCATTAAAGTGATAAGTGGTTTATTTAGACAACCAGTACTCATAGTAATAGTCATTATAAACAACACCTTGAGAGCCTGTGTGTAAACTTATGTCTGGATGAAAGATCCTCAGAAAATTTCATTAGGTGGCTCTGTAGTGCATTAAGGACCTTGGCAGCAAGGTACAGATTCAGAGAGTGTGCATTTCACTATAACCCGAGGTGTAAACACACACACACACACACACACACACACACACACACTGTTATGACACTTGAGAAGAGTCTTCTGATGACAGTATTCCAAGTACTTGGCTGTAGGAATTCCCACTGAAGAGTGTTGACAACACACCACTTATATCTGTACACACACATACTGTACATTAAGTGAATGCATATTTAAAGTCCTGCTCACCTAAGCTGAAAGACAGCTTATTTAACACAGTGATACAGAAACACACTTGATCTCTACTTTCACTCTTAATTGAGGAGTTAATGAAGGAGACTGCATCATGTCACTGCATGTTTTCCACCCAAATCAAAGTAGGCTGGGCCGGAACAATGATTCACTCACTCGTGTGCAAACTTATCTACACACACAGGCACCCAGTCAACTTGAAAATCCAGAGGCACTCCCTTTAAATATCTCCCAGCCAATCCCTGTTTATGCTATTGCAGTGTCCACTTAGAGAAACAATCTTCTCAGTTTGTTACTGTTCCAAACCCCTGAGCCCACTTTGTTTCATTCCCTCATCACAGAAATGCAACTTTTTCACCAATGAAACAAATACAAATGAAAAGACAAATTGTCAGGCTGATATGGGTCGGACAGGGATAAACTAGGTTCATGATTTGACCCTTAACGGTGAGACTTGAAGCTTATAAATCAATAAGTGGGCCCAGTAGACCTTTTGATCACCTTAAACGCGCTCCCTTTCATCTGTAAACCCTCTAACAGCATCTCTACGGAGAGTGTGAACGTTAAAAAATGGCCTGAAATGTGCAGATTAACCTTTCAGAATCTGCAGGGTTAGCGGGAAGTTACACACAATCGTCCTCTTTCCGCATATTGTGCCGTTTCACACTGCACTGAGTTGTGGCTGATTTAAAGGGGTCATATGAACCATGTGACGGCAGCAATAATGTCCATTTAAAGCCAACTTAGCAGCATGAATGAGGACAAGGAAGAGCAGACGAGAACAGAAAAAAAACAGGAGTTGATGCAACTGAGTGGGGAAGGGGAAGTGGTAAAGGAGGAAGAGAAGAAGTTGCTGCATGTTGCTGTATGTCTCAGTGGCCACAGTTACAGCTTTAAATGGCACTGAGACTGCCCAGCCATTCTACTAACGTATACATTATTCGTGATTTAGGAGCACAAAATTAATAAAAAAAAGGGTGTGCCAGATGTTATATATTAAGGAGAAGATAGTTGAAGGAAGGAAGGAGGACAGAGGAGAGACAGTTGAGAGAGAGAGGGAGAAATGAAAAAAGAAAATCAGAGATGTGAAAAAAAAGGAAAGTGTTTAAAAGTGGGGCGGTATAATTTATGATAAGACTATGGTCTGATGGTGTATGGAGACGTAATATGGCGGTGAATCAGGAGTGGAGATGTCACTAGCCTTGCAGGCCCATGGCTAGTCTTAAAGTCTATAAGTATGAGATTGTGTCACACGGGCCTCATTAATTCATGAGGTGAATGAGGCAGAGAGTGATAGCCCCCGATATTTTAAAGTCCACCCTGACAGTAATGCAGTGGACCAGGAAGTGGAAATAGGAGTGGTGTGTGTGTGTCTCCATGTTTTATTCTATAGAGCAGGTAAAACAAGTGCTGTTTGATTGATTAGAGGACAGAGGGGGTCTAAGAGATAGAGGTGCTTCACGGTGGTTCAATACTACATGTGTTTCCTACATGACTGACTAATGGCTGAAACAGCAACTGAAAACATCTACTAAACAGCTACTTTCACTCGGTGTGTATTTATTTTGTAATTGTCAGAAGGCACATTGTCTGAAGGGTATTATTTAACTCTTTATTTAAACACCTACATCTAGTACACTGCAAGCAGCATAACAATCTGAGAACGCTTCCTCTCCTGAAGCGACACGCCTTAGTCAAACTATTAAACTCCAGGCAGATAAAGAGAGGTAGCAAGCAGTGCACTGAAAGGATATTTATGAGGAGGCCATTAATACGTGATCGATGAATGAAAATCCTCAGCAAGCGTTGGCAATATGGGGAAAGGGTGGCCTACATGAGTGGTCATTCCCCAGCTTGTGTGTCTGACCTGGTGATGCAGTGGCTGTGACTCCCACTGAGCTTACAGCTGGTTTTTCAAAGTGGACAGCAACATCAGCACCACCCCACCCTCTGTATTGTCTGAAATTATAAAATAGTGTCATGTTAATCTAAAGAAAAGAGCTGGGAACGAGGGAAGCCTTTGGATAAAAGTAGTGGGCCTGTGTAGCCTTTTCAGGGAGGAGTCCTTGGTGCCGAGCTCTTTTAAGTATCATAACTATGTGCCAACAGCTAAAAGCAGGTGCAGGGAAGACATTTTCACTCTTATGAAAGTTTATACATCATTTAACATGCATATATATCAGTATATCAAGAGATAAAGCGTACTAGGCCTCACAATATCAATCCCTTCCCTTTTATTTTCTCCAATCCTTTGCTATTAACGCCTCCCTCTCTCTCTCTCTCTCCCTCAAATCGAGAGCGCCCAGTGCACCAGTGTGCACGCGACGTGCCCAGTGCATGACGCTGGACCAATCAGAAGGCGCTATTCCGAAAGTTTACCTTTTATGGCTCGAGCCGGGCAACTGACGCAGTATAAAAAACAAGCGCCCACAGCTAACGGATTCACTCTGAGCGCCGACACACGCAGCTTGTGCGGGATATCATTTGCCTGAAACCGGTTCCCTTAAAGCGAAAAGCCCCCCCACCCAAAGGTAAGGAGACAAACATTACTTACAGATTTCTAATTTTAGAATCATGTTTAAGTAAACACTGAGTTGATTAGTTTTTCTAATGCTATTGGTTGTGAAATTTGTCATTTTTGAATGCAAAATGTGGCCGGGACCACGAGGTTCTTTGTCCTGTCATACATCAACTGTACTGCTAATTTAACTTAATGATTTTTAAAAAGTAATCACATAAGACTCCAGTTTCTGTGTTTGGCTTGTGTTAAAGTACGCAGTTGTAATGACTAGAGACCGCTGAACTTGTGCTAATGCGACCCCTTTGCTTTTGGTTGTCGCCGGTATCTGCAGCGTTAATGTTAACCTTAAAGTCCTACTTGGCTGGGTTTTTCGTCGTGTCGTTGAGCACATTTGCTGTATTACTGTGCTGGCGTACATGTCTTCCCCAGCAGGGTACTTTGAAAGAGGCTTGAGATCGTCTGGATCCCGGCTGCTCCCTTTGTGCGCCCAATGCGGCGGGGTGTGACCTACTTTAGCATATTAGCTTAGCCACATCCTGCTAACACCGCCCTTCAGACTTGCAACAGTAGCAAATTTAATCAATTATATATTTTTTTCTTCATGGACCCTTGTGTCCACTTTCTGGGCGTGTTAGATTAGATAGATCACTCTATCATTGTAGTAATTTCCATTTAAGGCTTCCTTTTTTTTAAATGGGGAAGTGCCAAGAATAAGAGGCCTGCAAAAGCATAAATCGATTAATTGCTTAATTGAATAAAACCGGTCTAACAATGAATTCGGATCGTGACAACTTTCACATGACAAGAGTAATGTTAGAAAGGCTGATTGCGAAATGACAAATCATCCACCCTTAGAAAAGGTGTGGCTTTCAGGAAATTGAGCATCAGTCAGGAGCTTGTGACCCATTCATGAGTCAACATAGGAGTTAATTATGGAACTTAATTATATTTACCGCTAGTGTTTTTTTTTTTTTTTAAAAGGTTGCCAGTTTATGAAAAATGTTAACTTGATAGTAATGACGTATGCAGTCCTAGCCATATGCAATGAATGAAGCTGCGGAGTATGACGCAGTGATATTGAAGGGAGATTTTTTTTGGTAGTTATTAAACTACGATTGAGCAACAATGGGAGGGGACAGCGGGTAAAGTAATTGTAATGAAGGGGGGGGTGGGGGGAGGAGAGTGGTCGCGCGGCCCGGGTCTGATGGCGAATGTTCCCTTATTTTTTTTTCTTGCTGTGTCGCTCTGGCCGCGCGCCATGGCGCTGGTAGCTGCAAAGCTGCTCAAAACCGAGCCATGTCCTTATATGGTAATAACAGAATGCAGCGCCACTTCCTTTTTGTCTGGCGTGGTCGGAATGTGGGGCACGAGCTCCCCCCAGCGACTCAGCTAGTGAACTGCAGCAAGTTGTTTAACAGGAAGTGAGGTTTTTAGATTGGCGGTTTGGGGATGTGGAGCTTTGCGTTTTTAACGTAGTTTCTTTACTCCGCAGTTCAGCCATGGAAGATGAAATTGCCGCACTGGTTGTTGACAACGGATCCGGTATGTGCAAAGCCGGTTTCGCCGGAGATGACGCCCCTCGTGCTGTCTTCCCCTCCATCGTCGGTCGCCCCAGACATCAGGTGAGTGATTGACAACCGAATAAAGCCAAATTCCTGATTTAAATAATATTTTGCCAAATATAAAATGCATTTATAAATTTTATTGCGCATGTTCAACGTCCCAGTTGAGTTAATTTTGAAATTCTAAGCCATTAATTTCTTGGAAAGCCAGCTGAAAATGGGTCCAGTTTAGCTTAAATGCAATGCACTCTAATGGGATTTTACACCATCTAGACAACCTTTTATACAGTAATTATGAAATTGGTGAAAGTAGTGTACCATTTTACACTTTTATATTTCTTACCAAAAAGTACAGAGTCAAGAAGTTTGCCTGTAACTAGACTTTGAAGGCCCTACGTGTATTGGTGCAGATTTATGAATGTTAACAATCGGTCTTATCTCTTGTTCAGGGAGTGATGGTTGGTATGGGCCAGAAGGACAGCTACGTTGGTGACGAAGCCCAGAGCAAGAGGGGTATCCTGACCCTGAAGTACCCCATTGAGCACGGTATTGTGACCAACTGGGATGACATGGAGAAGATCTGGCATCACACCTTCTACAACGAGCTGAGAGTTGCCCCTGAGGAGCACCCCGTCCTGCTCACAGAGGCCCCCCTGAACCCCAAAGCCAACAGGGAGAAGATGACCCAGGTACACACCCTGAACTTCTACAAATGTAGATTAGCCTGACAGTACAGTTGCCTCATTTCCTCCTCAGTTTCCCCCTCTATTCCATTCTCATTTGCTCCTTCGTCCCCCTCTCCTCCAGGACTTCTCTCCTATAAGATGATCTATCATCAACAGGTCTCTCTTGACTGTGTGCCTTATCTGCACTTCTGTCTGTTTAGCTGTCAGTAGATCAGCACCTAATAGACATCTGACATGCACAAGTGTGAAGGAATGTTGACTTTCTGCACCTTTTTTCTCTACTAACTTCAATCTTAGCCTCACACTAATGCATGTAGTGAGTGCAGTGGCCACAGAAGCTTAAGACTTCACTGTGATTTGAAAGGTTAAAACGTTTGTTTCTCATCTTACAGATCATGTTCGAGACCTTCAACACCCCTGCCATGTACGTTGCCATCCAGGCCGTGCTGTCCCTGTATGCCTCTGGTCGTACCACTGGTATCGTCATGGACTCCGGTGATGGTGTGACCCACACAGTGCCCATCTATGAGGGCTATGCCCTGCCCCACGCCATCCTGCGTCTGGACTTGGCTGGCCGTGACCTCACAGACTACCTCATGAAGATCCTGACAGAGCGTGGGTACTCATTCACCACCACAGCTGAGAGGGAAATCGTGCGTGACATCAAGGAGAAGCTGTGCTATGTCGCCCTGGACTTCGAGCAGGAGATGGGCACTGCTGCCTCCTCTTCCTCCCTGGAGAAGAGCTACGAGCTGCCCGACGGACAGGTCATCACCATCGGCAATGAGAGGTTCCGTTGCCCAGAGGCCCTCTTCCAGCCTTCCTTCCTCGGTAGGTTTCCCACTTGAGCCTAACCTGCACTATGTACTGAACATAACCTAACTAAACCTGTATGGTTACCCTGCACTTCAACTTGCTGACAAGTGTTTTGTATCTGCTCTCAGGTATGGAGTCCTGCGGAATCCATGAGACCACCTACAACAGCATTATGAAGTGTGATGTCGACATCCGTAAGGACCTGTACGCCAACACCGTGCTGTCTGGAGGTACCACCATGTACCCCGGCATTGCCGACAGGATGCAGAAGGAGATCACAGCCCTGGCCCCATCCACCATGAAAATCAAGGTGAGCTGACTTGCTACAGAGCCAGCAGGGTGACATTTTGTTGCTGCTTGCATGGGGTCTCATTAATGCAGAAAAATGCTTTGGTATCCTAAAGGTTTTTTGGGTCTGTCTCCCTGCAGATTATTGCCCCACCAGAGCGTAAATACTCTGTCTGGATCGGAGGCTCCATCCTGGCCTCTCTGTCCACCTTCCAGCAGATGTGGATCAGCAAGCAGGAGTACGATGAGTCCGGCCCCTCCATCGTCCACCGTAAATGCTTCTAAACAGACTGTTCCTCCTCTCCCCCCCCTCCCCAACCAACGCCCAACAACTTCAGCTCTGTGCAAAACAACCACACACACCACATTTCTCATACACACTCAGGCGCAGAGCCTAGACAACCAACTCATTGGCATGGCTTCAGTTATTTTTGGCGCTTGACTCAGGATTTAAAAAAAACTGGAACGATGAAGGAGAACGTAATGTTTTGGCTAGGTTATAAAAACAAAAGCACCCCAGCATTTTGCAGTTGCATCTGGGGACCTAAAAATGTACATTTTGTTTTCTTTTGAGTCATTCCAAATGTTTGTTAACTGCATTGTTCAGACACATGATTCCAAATGTTAACTGCATTGTTCAGACACGTATTCGCCTCTATGAAGGCTGCCCAGTGGTTGGCGCATACTTAAACATGGTTGTAGTATCGCTTGTATGTAAATTATGTCTGGGTTTTTTGTACTTTCAGCCTTAAAAATATCTTGGTCCTGTTTAATTTTTTTGTTTTTGTTATGCAAAACCCAATCGTGACCTCTTCTTCCCCCTATTGGAGGTTTCCATCCCCTGGGTGGTGGGGCAAGGGGTCTCAAAGTGATGGGGTAACATGGGGTGCCAGACCGGTGGGGCCAACCTGTACACTGACTAAACAATCCCAATAAAGTGCACATGTGTTCCGACATGATGTCTGCCTCTGTCTTCAATTTTGAGTTTATGTATTTGAATGCCACTTACACTGTTAAGCAATTCAAAAGCTGACAACTCTTTATGCCAAAACACTACCAGAATGTAGATAACATGGTTTATGTAGGACAATAGGTTTCCTTCAGATACATGCACCATATCTGTAGATTACATGAGTTTAAATCCTAGGATTTATTATAGCATTTATGCATGTTAATTTACACTGGAGCTTTGTGCTTCTGTATTGAAACCTGGATTTAGTATTTATATGTAATCTAATTTAATATCTTAAGTCTTGAGGAAATCTGAACTCAAGATGTCAATGGTACTGCAATTTAAATACCTGGTCCTAAACTACTTTCAATTTTATAAACCAATTCATTCTGGCATTTCTCAGCTCCTATGTGAGCCCTAGAGGCTTTCCTGCCTCTGTAATGTTAGCCAATCGCCAGCATTATTAGCTCTTGGTAGAACCATGCTTATTGGCTCACTGAGATTTACTCCTTAGGTATTTAAATTATGAACTGAATAAGGTGTCTTTCGATACTTTTAGACAACTCTGTCAGTGCTTAAGTAGTGACTTTAGTACCCAGTCCTCTGATGTCAAGTCTCTTTGGGATCTGAGCTGTGGTGGTCTACTTTACCTTCTTGACATACAAACATGAATTTCACAGCCCATTAGTTACTTCATATTGCAGAGTGCTAAAAAATGTAATCTTTTACAAGTGTGAACCCAGTGTCTGAGAAATGTCTCACAATAGAACTAGAATCAGGAGTATGTTTTCTAAACCAATGTAGACCCTATTCAAGCAATAATCTGGGTTGATTTGACAAACCTGCAGTAAACAAGACAGCTGAGTCTGAGCCTGCAGCGCTTGTCTCGAGTCCTGTTACAGTCCCGGCAGTGAAGGGATGTTGGATTTTTACCAGAAATAGACATGACATAACCTCCAGTTTTAAGTTGAGTTTAGTTTGTAAGAAGTCATAACTTAAAGGTGTTCTTGCTAAACCTGGGACAACTTTAAACATCCTGTATTTAGTAACCAATTCAACTGTTCTTACTAATGGCAGCAGTATCCAACTCCTGGATGATATGAGCTCAAATGTAGGCTTTTCAGAAATGTGTAGCAAGATGCAAAAGTTTACTGATGGACAAATGCCTTTTGACTGACCAGGATCTGTTTTTTATTCCTTGGGTGTGACGATGCCACATTCAGGACTATTAAAACACCATGATTAGTATCTCACAATATAATAAATACACTGTGTGTGTGTGTGTGTGTGTGGCTCAATCCCATTAGAACAGTTCATTATTGTCATCAATGCACGTCGTTATCACCCAGTAGTGCTACAGATAATGCTACAGCTTTTCTCATTTACTTGTACAATAGTGCATTTTATGAAGATCTCATTTAGTCATTTCAATAAATATGTGAACATATATAAAATACAGGCAGCGGAAACTTTAAAAGGACAGTACACATTCCATCACTAGGTCTTATTTGATTAGATGTATCAGTACCGCTGTATTCTATGCTTCTGGGTTCATGCTGACCTTATTGCAGCAGTGTTACCTGGCTCAGCTGACCGGATGTGGAATTGTGAATTCAAAGGTCAGGGCAGGCTCAAAGATCACGCCCCGCATGATGAGTCACTTATAGTCACACAGAAGGTTTTTTTCCTCTGTCCTCAGGCATCTCGTCATTACATCATTTGCGATCATGCTCTCCTTCATGGGATCATGAGTTTGGTTATTAGCCATAAATTCTACGAGGATGAGTACCTGAGGATGTTGGCAAACTAGAAAATGTGTTTGCTCACTTAAGGATCACAGAGACTTTGATAGCAATGTATCTCCACTTTCCATTATTTTATGTGGCTTAGGCTCTTTATAGCCACATTAGAGAACATTTACCAAATGATTGACTTTTGTTCAGACTCTCCCCTGTAATCGTAACCTGATTGTGAATTTACAGCAGTTGCACAGTTTAGACAGCAGATGGCAGCCAAGGTCCATTTTTATTTGTATCCAAAAAAAAGTGAGGCGTGACTGTGCTGTATGTTGCTGCATGATCCGAAACACTGTAACTCATATTAAAGCTTATGCACAGAGCTGCATCTGAACCCGTGTGGTTTTTTTTGCAGCTGGTTTATGTAATGGGTGTGAATATCCATCTTTAATAATTTAGTTACATTTGATGTGATTTAATGGGAGGTGAGGTATTATTGGGCTGCTGTTATGCAGAGAATGGCACTGAATATGGAAATGGGGGAGTGCAAGAGACAGAGTGTGTGTTCAATACAGCAGTAAAAAAAAAAAAAAAAAAGAAAAAGGGTGGATAAAAGATGTGTACCATAAAAGTAATTGAGCTTGTATATGTTTTAAACCAGCTTTCCTAGAACCCAGTGCTGACACGGGCACATTTCCTGTCCACATCTAAAAATGGATTTGCATATTGCAGAGAGGAAAGGAGGATAAGATGGATGGTGGATGGTGCGGCCCCACCCTCATGTTCTATGCATCATATATATATATATATATATATATATATATATATATATATATATATATATATATATATCCTGTTTCTGTGTATGACTCCACAAATCCAGCACTATAGCCACATTAGTCAGGCTGTCCCAGTTCCATACAGTCTTCTGGGCTGCTGGAGGAACCTGAGGATATATGATGGGCCTGGAGGGCTGCTTGAGGGAACATGGATGGCCTGTGCACGTGCACATAGAAAGTGTTTGCATTGATATATGCATACATTAAGTCAGGGTGCATACAGACTGCCTGCTGCATGCTCATACACATTGAAGATCAAGTGGGTTTGGTATTGGAAATGTATTCCATCTCGCTGCGGCCCACCCGCATGGGATTCTGCTGAGACTGCTTCCCTCTGATATCCTTTTATTGCCACGCCAGCAAAACACTCACTGGCAGGGAAGCAGTGCTTTGCTTGTGTGTCTGTGTGTGTGTGTTGTGTGTGTGTATGTGCAACCATACTCCATTTTTCTGTGCTTGTTGAGGTTATTGTGTGTTGCCTGCACAGGTGTCAGCACTGCAGCTGTGTGTGAATAAGGCACTCCAGAGACGACACATAGGGGGCTCAATTTGTCAGAAAACGAGGCTTGCTGTGTTCCTCCATTTACTACAGCTGTGCAGCTTTACAGAAACTCCATTGGTCGGGTCACTGATCCACCACGCATGCAGTTCTCATCCTCCTCCAACAGATGGGGGCGCTGAGCTGCATGGGCCTGTCTGGCACAAAAACTGGGTGAAAGGCAAACTAGAAGGCTACTACTGCTGACAGAAGGAGGCCAGCAGAGAATAATTGATCGTATTCAAATACAGTAGCCCCTGTTTTTGTGTGCCTCAGAGCGGTTTGCATTTTACCGAGGGTGACATGACCGCTGAAGGTAACGCAGCCCCCCTCTGCACTGTTCTGGTGAAGTTTGATTGACTGACAGCAGTAGTGTTTCTGTCAGTGAGCTGCTGACTAACAGCAGGCTCTAAAATCTGGTCAACTTGGCTCATTTTTAATCAGTTGTTTTCTCTCTGTGTTTTTCATACCTCAGTCACATCAAATACTGTATATCCTGTTCCCTCCTTCCACAATCCTGAATAGGAATAAAGGCTTTGTAATTGGAGCAGACACAAGAGACGAGAGAGAAATACAGCGTCAGGGTTGAAAAGATGCGTCGAGGCCCTCGCAGGCATTTTCTGTTTTTTTTCTTGAGCTTTCGGCGGCCCTGACGCATCACCAGTGTACATTTACTCAGCAGGATATTTGTGTGTTGCATCAATGTTTCCTTACAGATGTGGCGAAGGCTGGGTGTTTTTTCTCGAGAATAAAACCCCACGATTTCTCAGAGCTCTGACCGCACAACTGCAGGCACAGGAACAGGCACCAAAAATACACAACCCCTGTGCAATGCAGGCTTGCTCAAGCACCCTGCATGCACACTTGACAACTCCCCCCTCCACCCCCACCCCTCACACAACCCCCCTTACCCCACCCCCAAGCTTGGTTTGAAGCAGTGGCAGCTGGGAATCACATTGCTGTGACTCCCATGCGTGTCCTTGTCTTGGTACCATTTTCCAGAAATGAGGGCGTTTATTTTGATTTGATTCAAACAGAATTCAAACTGCAGGCTCTTGGCTGTGTTTTAATGACTTCTTGGACAGCACACAGCAATTTGCACAAACATAGTAGATGTTGTGCATTCTAAATTCAGGTCTCGAACTTGGCTTTTTAACTTGTACGTGTTCTATTTGCAGTGCTGCATGTGTGGACTGTGGGTGGCTTAGTCCTGCTTAATTGATAAACTGCTACACGTTATGGGGAAGTACACACATGACCACGCGTCTACCTATTTTTGCACACCTCTTTTCGCATCGTCTAAAATACGGCAAACTTTATTGAACATCCAATTACAAAATCATGAAAATTATATTTGTGGCGACAGATAATCATGTGAGAGCCAATAGCGTGTATATTTCTTTGGGCATCCATGTCATCTGACTACCTCAACACATTGAGTTAGTTGTGTGTAGGGCTGTGTGCATGTGGCCAGCTGTTTGTCCTCCAGCAGAGAAGCAGGGAGCTCCTCAAACACACACACACACACACACACACACACACACACACACCCCCCAAGAGCTTTGCAAACCCTGCAAGGCCCTGTCTGATGATTGGCAGGTGCCCCATGAGAGCTGTATGTGTGATCTTCAAGTGGGGGTCGTGTGTAGTGATGTCAGTCATCGCAGACTCTCTCATCGGCATATTTATTGCACACATCCCGTCTCTGTATGTTTGTTTCATTCCATCAGAAAACATGACACTGCAATTAGCCTTCCCCCCCATCCTATAGCGGATTTGTGTTGCTGCAGTGCAGCTGCAGTCGCTTCAATAACAATACAGTACTTGTGTAGAGCACGAGACAAGGCATGATGAATGATTTAGCACTTTGGACATGCAGGCGCTCTGTGTGTGTGTGTGTGTGTGTGTGTGTGTGTACTGGTGTGTGAGAGTGGATTAGGAGGGGTCCCATCAAAATATATGAACTGTTGTTTATTTATTCCTGATTCTTATTTTCTTCCATTTACAGAATGTTGTATGAAATATGTTTAATTTAGAATTGATCATAAATAAAGACTTTATTAGCACCTCCAGTCCAGTCCAAGTTAGATTCGCTTACTGAAGTGCTGTCATTGAAAGGTGGATGCTTATGCAGGGGGGACATCTTTCTGTGTTCATTTATTTATGTATTTCTTTTCCAGAGAGGACTGAGCCCCCCCAGCTGAATTAATCAATGCTGTCTCTGTGCTGCGTCCCCTGTGGGTTAATGCAGCCACACGCCTGGAGGAAAATCTGATAAAATAAAATCATTTACCTGATCCTTCAATTGATATGACAGAATTAACCCAAACCCCAACAATGGTCTTTGGACAGCCACACGGCTGGAGGTGGATGTCAGAGATGGTGCTCAGGGAAAGATAAGAGTCAAACAACAAAGGGAAGAAAGAAAAACACAATAAGCCTAAAACAAGGGATAAGGGATAACAAATGTTGTCGTTCTGTAATCTTGGGTCAGCAAAATAGCACGTTACTGGAATGAAAAACTCAGTTGTGGTATTATATTGACTCAGCAGCGTTTCAGGCCATAAATCATGGTGTTCAGTACTTTTCCACTGCAGCCCCACATAAAGGACAATATTGAAGTTTTAATCTGTACCATCCTCAAAGAACTCAGTTGGTGTATAGGCTATAAAAAGACATAATCTACCCAAATGGTCCCATCTGCTCCTGCAGCAAGCATCCCTGGGATAAGCCTAACCTAGAAATAAAGATGTGTTATAATGAGGAAGGTGAGAAGCTGCACATAAACCACACATTGTTCTACTATAGGTGGAGAGGGCAATAAAGAATAATGAATAGGCCTACATTTTTCATACTTTTTTTTTTATTGGATTTTCTGGCTAATTAATGGACTAATTTCAGCACCATGCCAGGCTATAATAATTTAGGGCGGACACTGTGTCATAAAAGATATCAGCCTGCAGTTAATTAAGATAAATTAAGAGTAGGCTATATCTTTAAATTGGAGTTATTGTTGAATACTGTTGAATTAAACCCGTGCGTAAAAATGTGGACAGGAAACATAGCCTAGTGTGCTTCTTTTTTTTTATCTGAAGGAAACATAACTAAGCTGTTTGATTAAAAAAAAGATGTATGAATAGGTTACCACCACGACGCTTCAAAGCCCATACAGCAGCCAAACCCAACTCAGTGGAGATAACCCCCCGCCCCACGAACGCCGCGGCATTTGACAAGAAAAACAACAAGGAGATGATGAAACCTGCCTCCTGCTTGCGGGGCTGAAAAGACAGCAACAATAGGGTCCTAATCTAAAGCCATTGTCTGCGTTCCCAGTCGGAGCGATTTGGAGAACAAAGGCTGGCTCGGTCCCCTCGGACAGCCCGGGACGGGACATCGCTCTGATCTCCGCCTGGTAATTCCCTCTCCGGGTCCCGTCAGTGGAGGGGCGGGGACAAGCTATAGGCGCTGCGGCGATCAAGACGGGTCCGGCCTGTCGCTGAGCGGCCTCTTCCAGTGCTCAGCTCGGCGGTAGCCTAGGCTACGGCTGTTTTGCGACTGGCCAAAACAAGAAAAAAAAACTCGAGGTGTGACCATGCACCGAAGGCGTCGCGAGTTCAGTTCACTGGAACACCGGACAACTATAGGCCTACACAGCGGGCTCATTGATCCGCCGCCGCCGTTAGCATGAGCCCGTAAGCTGTTGTTCCGATGCGCCTCCGCTGACCTCTTTCTCTCCTCTCCCTCGGTGGTTTAGTGTCTGCTGTAGCGCTGCCTTTCCCCCTACCGGAGGGTCGCCTTGAAACCGGCACACTGCGAGGAGGAGGGGCTGGAGAAGTGTGTGTGTGTGTGTGTGTGTGGGGGGGTGATATGGGCAGCTTGAAACCGCCTCAGATTTTTTAAATCAACATTTTTTGCAACTATGTAACGCGGAGCGGTTTACCTCAAAGGAAATGTATTGATGATCGAAGAAAAAAAAAATCCCCGCGATTGTAAGACTGTGCACGAGGGTGGGGGGGTGGATAGGTCATATATTTAGAGCCCGACTTCACACCAGAGGTCTGAATTCTAGCATAGCAACTTAATGGGTACACCACTTGTTCTCCTCTTCTAATGCAAATCCCCCCCGCTAAGACTCGACTATACACCGGTTACACACAAGGAGACATCAAGCGTTGCTTCAACTATGGCCTGTTATGCGCATTTGCGTATCCAAAGCCGGACATTATTCCTGGGTGAGAAATGGTGTAGGGTATCACAAATATAGTGGCCACGAAGGCGACATGTGGACCAACACTAATCAATACATAAAATAGCATCTGATGGAATAAAGATGTGGCATTAAGTACAATACCTCTTCATCCCACCTCTCTCCTAGTCCATAGTCTCCATTTGTGCGTAACGAACTTTGTGGTTTTTTGGTGCATTTCTTTTTTAAATTATTGTTATTGTATGGACTTTTTTTTCAGCCTTCATGGGAGTCTCGGACGTGCCACAACAGGCCTAATGTTTGTGTCTCATCTATGTTATTACTAGCTCATAACACGTTCACTTTCCTTTTCCACATAACCATATATGCAAAATGACTGGCCTTTTATGAGTTGTCTCGGGTTTGCCAATGGGGAAAACAACGCCCAAATTGTGGTCGCCCGGATTAAATTAAATAATTCAATTAGACTGAATGAAGGAGCTTTACTTGAGATTGTTTGTTGTGTTTGATGATTCCATTCAGACACATTTATTTTAGAGCAGGGGTAATGGAAAAGTAATTTACTGACTAAGGTAATTATCCACTGCTTCTTAGTGAGAAAAAGTAAACTAGGGACCACACTTTATTAAAAACGAGTGCAATAGTTATAAGACCAACAACGCCCCCATACTTTCCGCTTCCCAATCTTTGAGCGTCTATTATAATTAGCGTGGAAATGGGTGGAGGGGGGTGGGTCGCCTTAAAACTGGCCCCCACCACTGAAGAAAAAGTAACCCACTGCTTGTTTTTGATCACTGAAGGGAGAGGGGACCTTGAAACGGCTCAACCTCTTTGCTCCATAATTGGTTTTATAGTGCTGGCGAGAGGCCAGGATGTTTTTTTTTTTCAGTGGGGACTTTGATTGGCATCTTGTGCAACCAATAAGGCAGTAGCTGTGTAAAACGTACTGGGCTGGTCGGGGGTTGGGTGGTGGCGAGGGAGATGGGCGGGGCTTGTAAAAACAATGCTGTGTTTCATTGCTGAGGAGTTTACGGACGCGTCAGGGGCTCTCTCTCCCCCCCTAGTTTACCTTCGGACTAGCCTGTTATGGACTACTCCAGTTCTCCCAGCAACCTGGACGGATTTTGAGAAACATTTGCATTTTTAGCTCCTTTCCCCAAAATTTTCCACATACAAGTAAGCGGTCGGCATGCTTTTTTTCCTTGTTTGTTTTTTCTTTTTCCAGCTAGTGTCCGAGTTCTCGGTGTTTTAAAAGCTAATTCGGGCTGTAAATGCGAGTAAAAAAGGGCGCGGAGGTTTTTATATACGACATTTTGGATTTTAAGAAACTGTTGTCGGTGTGAAAATCCCACTTTCTAGACGTTTCCGCCGAGAAAGTTTTGTTTCGTAAATGGAACCGTGAAAAGTTTGAAACGTGGCTGAAATGCCGTGCTCCTCCGTACGGCAGACGTACCGCATGGATAACAAGGACAAGGATACAAACTAACTCCCGTGTGTCTTCCAGAGGGCTTAAAGGCAACGTTTGTGGTTGTTGGTGTATTTCTCTCAAGGAAAAAAAGGTTTATTGTGATTTCTGAACGAGCCATTCTTCAGATCCCTCCCGCCTGGATATCACGAGTCGTTGCTGTAATGTTTGCTTGCAGCCTTTGAAGGTTAACTCGACTTTCGCCTTGTTTTTCACTTAAATTCACACAACTCTCAGTGTTTGACTAGTGTTTATTTTCGTCTATTAAAAAAAAATATTTCACAAGCCACACATTTTTTTTTTTATCTCCCTTGTTGCCTTCGGATAAAGTCGCAGTTGGTGGTGGTTGTTCTCCGTGAAGTAACTTTTATTATATTTTAGTCTTTTTAATATCACACGTAGCCTACATATGTCTGCGAAGATTGTGTTGTCGGCCTATCTTCTGTTTTGCAAAAAATATTAAAATCGACGTTTTAACAGATACAAGACGCATTGCTCTGGTCAATGCTGATTAAACGGAATATCCGTGGATTTATCATTTAAATCACAGTAGTTTATCTTAATACTATTTTAAACTAAGGTCCGGAAGGTGAACCGCGTCGATAAGGTGGATATAAAATGAGGTTTTTAGTTTTTTTTAAACAGCGGGACCGAAGTGTTTACGGGTTGGGTTTTGAGGTCTTTCGTCGGCCAGCACCCATGTCCAAATGCGAAGTAGCCCGGACTAAATTCGCATCTCTGGGCAACAAAACACCACTAACCCTGCTGATTAATGATGCAGGCTTTTGCAACCCTATTTATTTTTAACCCGTTTGAAATTTATATTTGATGCGCCTCCAGTATTTATGGTGTAGGCTAGCCTATTGGTTTACAGGGCGACTCGGCCCATAGCCTACGTTGCTGGTTTACGGTTTAGGAAACAGCTGGGTAATCGGAAAAGGTTGAATAGGTTGTTAAAATTTGACCGTACGCGTTTCCATCGCATAATCGCTTGAGTGTTTTCATGGCCGGGGCAGAGCAGCTGGCCGCCCCTCTCCTGGTTGTTTCCCTGGGAAGCGGAGCCCCGGAGCGGCTGCCTGCTCGCTGTGTAGTGGGGGCGGAGTGCTGCTAGTCCGCTCAAATAGATCATAATATTGTCGATATAAGTTAAATCTGCATTAAGACTTGCAGTTGAGATACACCAGGAGCAACTCATGCGGTCACAGCCTACTGTCGACCAGCTTAATCAACGTTTAGTTTTTGAAGTGGATTTCCAAACTGCGTCATTGCACATATGGACCGCCTGTTCGCTGGAAAGAGGATAAATCATAAACTCTCAATTCTCAACAGTTTGTTCAGTGTGCCCACAGATTATATATCAAGCGAATGTTCTTCTTGTTGTATTTTATAGGTCAGCAGCATGGCTGAAAAGGAGCCCGAATCGCCTGGAAAACTAAAGGCATTATTATAGCCAGAATTGGCTTTTTCGGAATAGGGGGCCTATCCGAACGGACTATTTCTTTTCACAACTTTCCCCTCTGTGGATAATGGATGGCAGAGATTTTGGACCTCCCCGATCCGTCCACGTACCACCTCCGTTGTTGGCGGGGCTCGCAATGGAGTCTCACCGACTCGGAGCAGCAGCAGCAGCCAGGAGGATCCCTCCCTCGCCCGGTCACTTGGGTGCGAGTCATCCGCCGCCTCTCCACTCCGGGAAATTCTTGCCATCGGCCATTAACCTACATCCACACCACAGTAAGTACATGTTGTTAACACTGCTTGAATTCTGTAATGTGACTGCCCCAAAAATGCACAACCCTCAAATGTTTAAATAGCTTATTAACTTGAAATAACGCTGCGCATAAATGCGCACAGCTTGTGGCTGCCCGTGGCATCATGTGCGGTCATCACTTGAATATCGCTTCGGTGTTCCGTGGGAAATGTACCTATATGTTGATTTCATAAGGAGGTGTGGCTGTGGCAAGTTTCAAATGTGAAAGTCTGGGATCGTGTCAAAGATTCGGCCCTTGCGATGTGCAGCGTATTAGCGGAAAATTACTTTGCAGTTTGCAACACACAGCGGTAGATGGTAAGGCACAAACAGGGTTCACTGTTGAGGGTGGTGGTGTGGGTGTTGTTGCAGCAGTATGCAGGTCAGGGTGCAGTGGTCTTGGATTGCATGTGGACCATTACCATCATTGCTGTGAAAGCAGATTGTGTGTGAGTGTGAGAGAGAGAGAGAGAGAGAGAGAGATTTAGGAATGGCTGTGGGTTAGTGTCCTGTATTTGGTGTAAAAGCCACTCTCCTAGAAGACTTGGCAAATGTCTGATGCTGCTTTTACATGCATTTGTACCATTGTGTTGGACATCCCTGCCGCTGCCCTAAGGTACTTTGGGGTGTGTGTGTGTGTGTGTGTGTGTGTGTGTTCGAAATCGGGTTGAGTCATTTTTGTTATGGAAAAAAAGTAAAAATAATCTGAGTCCAGCTTCTTAAATGTGAATATTTTCTAGTTTCTTAAGTCCTTTTTATGGCGGTGAACTGAATATATTTGAGTTGTGGACAGAACCAAAACTTTTCAGGACGTCATTTTGGGCTTTGGGAAACAGACATTTTCCCCCCCATTTTTATAAACTCAATGTATGGATTGATCATCGATAATCGTTAGTTGTGTGTGTGAGTGAGTGTTAAGGCTGCACAATTTTATCGAAATCGCAATATGGATTATAGTGCAATATCCAAATCAGGGTGGGCGCAATATTTGTCAAACCATTCCGAATTAAGTATTGTGCTGCGGAGACGTCTCAGTCTACAAATCGTGTCTAACAGACTAAATCCCCGCAAAAATCAATATAATCATTTTAATTTTAATATTTTTCAATGAGAATAATGATACAAAAATGATCATTCCCTACAATATCGTTAATCATATCACAATATCAGTCAACATAATCACAATTAAATATTTGTGTGTGTGTGTTTTTTTTAATGAGCACATGTTGGGTGCAAACTGGATGGCTTTAATGTAATTGGCCATTAAAGTGTGGTATGAACCAGGCAGATGCTCTTTTAAAAGCAAACCTCCATATGTTTGTTTACATCATGTAGGGGTGTGTGTGTGTGTGTGTGTGTGTGTGTGTGTGTGTGTGTGTGTGTGTGTGTGTGTGTGTGTGTGTGTGTGTGTGTGGTATTACCTGCCTTTAGTCACTGGATTATCTGCAGTATATGTTATTCCCTGCTGCGCTGGTGATTTTAATTTCACTGCCCACACAGAGATGTCTGCTCCTGCTATTAGTAGTAGAAGCCTTGAAAAAGACAAGAAAGATTGTGGTCAGTCAAAGGGAAAGTCCAAGCGCTGTCATCTAGGTTCAAACCATATGTTGTGTGTGGGGGGAGCGATTGGTCTGCTGTGCCTTTTTTTAGAAAATGGAAAGGCTGAAAAATGCTCTCATTGAGTTACTTACATCCCCATGAAGTTATGTAGTTTCAGACAGATACAGTTTCTCTGGTTTCTTTTCAGAGGTAAACTCTGGAGATAATAATATTCCAGTTTTTAGTTGGGTTCCTCCTGTACTGATCGTTGAGCGTGGGGTTCAATGCAGTACTTGTCACATGGAGTGCGAGGTACTAGAGGTCTGGTAAAGTGCGGCAGTGCTCCCAGGGCAGGGCTCTGATGAATCTTTAATTTGACACACCGACAGAGCCCACACACTCAACTCGCACAAGCACATGAAACGCTGTCAGAGATGAAATCAACTCGCAGCAGGGAGCGTTAGGATGATTGATGGGTGTACCGTGGCAAAGAGATGTGCCAGAGCGCAGTTTATTGCAGCTAGTAGAGCCGATTTTTGTGGCTGTGGAATAGCACGGAAATATTTGCAGATGAAATGATCAGATGTGTCGATTTGCAGTAAACCGTGCAAATACCATTACTGGTTAAGATGTGTCTTTGGAGCAGAGGTGTGTTTCATTTGGGATGATGTTCCTCTATTTCCCCTCCTGTGGCTCCGAAACAAGCTGAAAATTGCTCGCGGTGAGTGTGCAGACTTGCTTGTGTGGAACGACTTGATGTGTAGCCACAGGAGGGGGGTTGTGAAGTGGAATTGACCCAACCACTGTTTCCAGCCCCGATTGGCAGTTTAAATGCTCCTTTTAAAACGGGATACATTTTATTCTGCCCACACACTGACCTTCCCACTCTCTGACTCTCATCTCCCCTACGCACACTCGCAGCCTCCACCCACTAAAACACACCACTGTACGATGCAGGTCATTTAGCTTTATGGCACTCCTTAATATCAAATCCCCACACATTACATTAACCAAACCTCAATTGAGATCTCAGTCCCATGCTTGTAATAACGCCATACAGACTTGTTACATGATAATTACCCGGTAATTGTAAATGTTCATAATGTTCCTGTTTAATTGCAATAAGCAGCGTGAATGCAGCGCTCAAGGACCTGGCGTGCAATCAGAAGGATCCAAGGTCGGCCCGCTGCTGTTTTTGTTTACACGTGTTTCGTGGAATTCAAGACATTTGTTTTGCATCGTTGTTTTTGGCTGACCTCTCGATAGCAGGGTTGACTTTTTATAGCTGCCAACACACCCCTATTTCCCAGGAGTCTCCCTTATTTTCTGTTTTAGTTCAGTTTTTAACAGGATTTCCACCTGACTTAACGGAGTAGAGTGTCTCCTTTATTTCGTGTGTGTGTGGGGGGGGGTGTGTGTGTGTGTGGCAGTGTGCTCCTCGTACAATCTGTAAAGAAGAAGAATATTCATTAGACAACCTACAGAAATACCTATTCATTCACACCGATTTCTATCTAAACACGATAAGGTGTGTTTCACTGTTTATAGATGTCAAATGGCTGTAAAGGGTCCTCTTGTCTAGAGGAGGTCTGCCGGAGCCTCCATCACCAGATTGAGGCCATCTGTCCTCTTTCCTCCCTCTGGCAGCAGACGGTAGGACCTGCTGAAATGTGACTGCACTGTGGAAACGCTGCCGCAGAGACTTTGCAATTACGGTTATCGCGTGCAGATTGTTTTATTGTGAAGGGCGTGTATAACATCATATGCTGCGTCCCAGACACAATTTTTGGCACTTCAAGTCACGACTTTGTTAGCGTTCCAGGCAAAGTCACGACAAAGTTAGCGTAGCGGCTACCTAAAGTTGACGTTAGCTAGCGCTAGCTGATACTAGCGATATCTAGTCTGCGATCTATTTTGGGCTTCATTTAATAAACGCAACCTGTAGTAGTACACAATCGTATGTGTATTGTTTTGATTATAATGTGCGGGATTACTTTACGTTGCCTAGTTATGTCCATTTATTTCTATTTCTCACCGGTAATCACCGGCGTCTGTACAGCATCAACAGGGGTCGCCATTGTTGTTTATGTGTGTGTGACGTCAAAAACTGTAACTGGGAGTACAACCATGTGGTACCAGTTCATGGGGAGTAAGTTAGGGGTTTGACTGCCGTTCCAGGATGCTTTCACGGGTAGAAGGTTGTGAAAACACGGGTTAGGGGTTGTCTGGAACTAGGGCCAATAGGGCACCGGTGCCGACTTAAACGGTAGTAACGAGACCGAATAATAACGAAAATTTCGGTGCCTGACTTTACACTACACTCGTCAGCAGGTAACGTTAGCCTACCTTTAGCTAGCAGCTGGATTAACAGACGTAACCGTCCGCAGTTGTCGGAATTTAACAACACAGACGGTGCGTTCACTTAAAACAGGTAGCCTCGTGGTGCATTCAAAGTTATTGAACTTTTCCCATCTGGTGGTTGTTTTTGTCGTTCAACAGCAATTTACTGGTGAAATAAGTTATTGTTATAAGTTATAGTTAGGGCTGGGTACCGAACGTCGATACTTTTATGATATCGAAAAAAATACTCCAATCCTACGAGTATCAAAAAATTCTTTATCTTTCGGTGCCAAATTTCGGTTCTAAAAGCATCTGAGCGCGTAAGCGCAAGCTTATCTGTCCTGAGCAGTTTTACCAGAATTTTTTAATTTTGATAACTGTTTTGATTCACATTTAAGGTGGAAAATAAAAGCTTTGTGTTTTTGTTGATGTTGAAATGAATTTTAAAACATTTGGTATCGAAAAAAGTATCGTTAGGAATCTGTATCGAAACTGGGGTATCGAAATTGGCAGATCGAAAGATTCTGAACGATACCAGCCCTAGTTATAGTTATTACATTATTATTAAATCTTTAATTTTGACCATATGGCCTAAGCAATAAACAAGCCGTTCTTTAATGCCGCCGCCTGTTTAGTACCCTTCTTTTTTTACTTTATTAAAAATTATCGGTTCAGGCACCGTTTAGTCACCAGCACAGTTTTAAAAGTATCGCTTTAGTACCGGTATCGAAAAAAACCCAAACGATACCCAACCCTACCTGGAACGCAGCAAAAGGTTTTGCACGTGATTGTGCTTTTGCACTTTCTATTTGTGCAACTTTTTTAATGCTAAGCGTTCTTTTGCACCGCATTTACCAGAGATAACTTGACAATCAAGCAACATGTGACCTCTTTTTTTTCTTGTTTTTTGACCAGTTTATTACTCAGTTCTTCTTCTAAATCAACAACACATTGTTGCTGCAGCTGTGGGAAACTTAAAACGCATCACTCTCTGTGCACCAGTTGCTTTTTTTTTCTTCCCTCTGGGTGTTGAGAGCGGTCAAAATTGTAGAAGCATGCAGAAACTGGGTGTAGGTTGATTCTCTGTTGTGTCACATCAACTAGCCATTGTTGTACATGATTACTTTAACAGTATGGAATGATCTTACACATGTAAGAGAACCGTCTGGAACAAGTGCATGTTTAATGAGGCAAAAATAGTGTTCAGGGCGGCGGCCCTCACCGGTTAGACTTAAGGGATAAGACATCTAAACCAGCAACTTCTCTGCTCTATTGTCTCACACACACATATATACTCACACACACACCCACAGTCATTTTTAGTGTTCACTAAAGAGTAGCAGAAGAGTGGAGTGAGACGCAGAGGCAAATGTAGGTGTTACAGTGAGTGCAGAGAAGGGAAGTCAATAGGTGAAAGATGAAAACAGCTCAAGACAAATGGAGAAGGAGAACTAAGTGGGAACAATCCCTAAGGTAGAAAGCTGTGTTTTGTTTTCAAGGGATAAGAGCTGAGGTTGTTGTTTGTGTGTGTGTGTGTGTGTGTGTGTGTGAGGGGAACAGTGAAGATGGGAGGATTGAGGTCTTGTGTATGGGAATGAGAGCATGTGATTGTGCTTAGTGCTGTTAGAGCTGGTGTTTCCCCTGGGACTCTCTGCAGAGAGAAAGGAAGAGATTTATCCTGACCACAACACATTCATACACGGTTAGATAAATGTGGTAGCCCTTCAAATGTTCTCCCTTTCAGACACACACACACACACACACACACACACACACACACACACACACACGAGTGTAAGCATAATTCATGCAGCTTGCGGGGCAGCGTGTCTCGGCCAATACCAATTTGTCTTCCACCTCGCTTGGTTAGTGTGTCTGTTTACGTTAAAATTAATGTGGTGAGTGTGTGTTTATATGTATTCAAGACACAGACCCCTACGTGTGGGTGCGTGCGTGCATGCTTGTGTGCGTGTGTGAGAAGATGTGGCTCGGACACGTCCCCCCCCCCCCTCAGATTAATTGAATCCTTCAGGAGAGAAAACGGGCCCCTTAAGAGAAAGCACAAGGCCCCGCTGCCCTGCTACAATAAACCTGTCGGAGGCAGACAAACGACATGCACGCACACACACACACACACGCACGTGACGCACACACACACACACACACATGTGACGCACACACACAGCTGTCAAACATAAGAGCGATAGGCTGGGGTGTGTGTGTGAGAAAACGAGCGTGCCCTGGCATGTCGAAATACCCAAAGCATTAGCTAAAGTCATACACTCCGCCTGAACCCTCCCTCTAACTCAAACAACAGCCTCCAACACACAAAGGTCACACACTGCGTTATGTCTGTCTGTTTGGCGTTTGGTGCGTTGAGTCTCTACGTGTCCCATTACATAAGGTTTATCATATTTCCCGCGCCAGCATACGCAGCTACGACACACACAGAGCAGGTTCGACGTTTGAGGAGAAGTCTAATTTGACTGTTTAACTGTGGTATGTGCTCTAGCCAGTTGAGCAACCAAGACAACCTGCACAATTTGACACCTGACTTTTGAAATTGGATGACTCGTTAGCCTCGAAAATTGAAGGAATGGCACACTCGCTCTGTCGTCGCTGTAGTTGTTACTCTGCACCAACATCACAGGAACAGTCACGAGTAACCTTATTTTTATCCAACACTGAGAAATGTCATTCAGCACCTCAGTAGTTCTGTGTTGATTTCACTTTAGTTTATGATAAATGTTAATCCAAAAGTCGACCAGTCCTGTGCTACAAGTGTACGTGGAGCTGGAATTTGTTCTTGAATGTATGTGTGTTTTTATTGCAACACGTGCATGCCACTCTGTCTGTGTGTGACACTTGCATGATTGTGTGCGTTTGTGTGTGTGCGCGGCTGTTGCGAGCGTGTTTCCATTTGTTGGTATCGAGGAGTGTGTCAAAATAACACCTGTCGTCTTTACAGGAGATTGCAACAGCGCGGCGCAGCGACACTCAAACGCACACGTGGTGTGTTTCCATCCGACTGTCAGAGCAACTTTTGCATGAAAAAAAACAACACTAACTTTGTGCCTTTTCTGGCAGACTGCTCTTGTTTTGGCTGGATATTCATTGAAATTGTTCCATTTAGCTGCTTCAGTTTCAGGGTCCCTGTATCGTGCATGCTGTCTCACTGTCATGGCTTACTGGGACATTTGATTAGAACAAAGCTACTGTTGATGTTATCAGTAAAACTTGTGCTTTTTCCTACTGTGACATGTCAAAATGTCTGCTGGGATAAAGGCTTATTGTAATTTCAGTCCATCAGTTTTTGAAAAGATTGTTATGCTAGCAGCTGGTTTACCATAGTTAGTCATACCCAATGATTTCTTAGCCGGACCATTATTGACTCAATGCTCTATTCTAGAGCTGCAAAGATTACTCAATTACTTGTCAACTTTTGAATTAATTGCAAACTCTTTTGATAATCGGTTTGAGTATTTTTGTTATGAAGAAAAAAAAGAAATTCAGGTTCTTAAATGTAAATATTTTCTAGTTTCTTCACTCCTCTTATATAATAGTCTTATATACCCTGATGTCGATTAGTGCAACGATATTGTAGGGTTGCCAACTGGTGCTTTCATAAAATATTTTCCCATTTAGATTTTAGATAACTAATCATCAATAATGTGGATATAATGGTAAGTCCAGAAAATGACAACACTTTACTTTTAATGCAGCTTTTAAAACCAGGAAAAGACAACCCTTTTTGAGGACGTCATCTTGGGCGTTGGGGATCCGTTTTCTGACATCAACTAATCAAAAAAATAATTGTCAGATTTATCTACTATGAAAATAATTGTTATGTTGCAGCCCTACTCTATTCCTATTTACACAATATGACACCATATAACAGACTATAGTTGTGTTTCCATCAACTTATTTTTATGCACATTTTGAAGTATCGCCTTAGAAAATGTTGATGGAAATGGCAAAATTCAAAAGATCTTCCTCATATTTGCAAAAGAAGTTTTTACGCTCGCTTGAGGTGGTTTTTGCCTTTTTCCCAAAAAAGTTCATGCTTAAAATGCTTGATGGAAACAGCTTTGCCGAATAAGTTGTGACGTAGCGCACGTGTAACTCGCACGACTATGATCCCGGTATCCATCGGACGGGGGAAGGATCGGGATACGGGTCCCATCCAGGGCGCCGTAGCCTGCGTAGTGGAGTTGCGGAGCGCTGTAGCCTGGGCCTCAGCCACGTCGGGTAAATTGACGAATTGGTTCAACAGCTTGAATCGTACGGCCCTGCACTCTCTCCAGTTAGCCAAAGAACTTAGCTTCTAAACTCTTTGATTTAGCAAGCCGGTTTGCAATCTACAACCATCGTGAAGAAACTACGCTTTGCCTAGTCTAGTTTATTCGCTTTAAACCAGTTGATGGAAACTCTTCTAATTCACATTTTCGGCAATTACATTTTACGAAAATATCTAATTGTGATTATTTTTGACTGATATTGCGATTTGTGATATGATTCACGATATTGGAGGGAATGATTGTTTTTGTATCATTTTCATTGGAAATTATTAACATTGAAAGAAATAAATGATTATAGTGTGATTTTTGCAAGGATCTGTTCCAAACAAAGATTTTTTTCTTTAGTCTGTAGGATACGATTTGTCGGCCGGCACGTCTCTGCAGCACCACAAGAATGGTTTGACACATATTTTTCCATTAACAAATATTGCGCCCCCTGTGATTTGGATATTGCACTAGTCCATATTGCGATTTCGATACAAATGCGATTAATTGTGCAGCCCTAACCCGTACCCTGGCGAGTTAAAACATAACCTTACCATAGTCCAGTGTCCAGCTTTAATACTGGATCAAAAATACACAAACATTTTAACGTCAGTAACTAAAGCACATATAGAACATACAATAACAACATAGGCAAGTTACCAAACTATGTGGTTTACTGTCTTTTACAATTACAAATGGTGAAATCTGCAAACACTGAAGACATTTGCTGATTTCACCATTTGTTATTGTGAAAACAAACTTTTGGATCGTTTTGGCTTAAGTTGGCACATTTCATATTTTTGTTCCAAGAAAAAAAATTGTTCTGCAACACTTACGTCATTACAGCAGTGATTTGCAGCTTGTTGTGCGACTTAAATATTTATTGCTAAGATATTTGCAACATTGGATCACAACAGTAACAAAAGACTGTTTGTTTGTGAAATTCAGTCCCATTTTTCTATTATTCATGAAGTCCTGTTGTTGTCTTGTGTAATGTCCACTTTTGTTTCAGTTGTGCTTCTTGTTTTCTCAAGATTTCAAGTCGCAAGTCTTGCATTATTAATCGCACTCTATTTTGTATGTTCTCATTTTAGTGTTGTCGTGACCTGGCTCGGGTGGTCATAACAAAGAGGGAGACAACACCATGTTGAATGTTTAGACAATACTTTATTGAGCCAAATTAGACCAAATTAACAATATACAGAATAGGACGTAGAAGGCAGTCGTGCAGGGTGTGCATGAGTGTGTGTGTTGGTGTCGTAAAGTGTAAACTCAGCAAAAGGCAAACCTAGGATAACATAACCTAACCAAGCCAAGTGTGCACGTGGAGACAGCAGGGAGGGAGGATGGGGGGGGGGGGAGACAGAGGATACTGCAGCTTAAGAGGCCTCAGCACACCAGACCCAGGTGAGCAAGTTCAAACACACCTCGTCAATGTAGACGGCAAAAACACTCAAATGACACCGAAGGGCATCACACTGTTGTATACCTCCTTTTATTATTTATTCTTTCACTTTCCATCTGTATTTCTGTCCTTCTCTGGACTTCTGCTGGGCATTAATAAAGGTTTATCTTATGATATGTCAGTTTTTCCTTGAACATTTCTTAAATAATTTCTAGTCGTTGGTCCTGTGTCAGGGGCACTACCTTCACCCAATTCCTCGTAACAGCTTTTTAACTTTGTATTAATATTATTATCAACCAGATATCTGTGGCTTCCCAGTCAGTCCTTCCAGAAAAAAAGGAGTTTATTTGTGATAGTTGCGGGCAAAAATCCTTGATTATGCGGCACGTTTTCTTAAAAAATGTGATGGAATATGTGGGATATTTATGCGATGAAATTGCGGGAACTTTCAAAAACTGCGGTTTGATGAAAAAGAGAAAAAAAGTGATTTCATAACGTTCCCATGGTAACAGGGCAAAATGGCTGTTCTTGTGTGAAGTAAACGCAACATTTTTCAACTTTCTGCTAAGATATAGGCTTTTGTGACTTTTTTTGCAACGAAAATGCGGGCATCATGAAATCATGCAACCCCGCATATTTTGCATGGAAATCAGCAATTTATGCGGCGAAAGTGCGGTGTATTGGAAAAATGATGGCTGATTATGAGTTGAATTGATTGAATGCGATCGCATAATTGCGTTTTTCTGGAGGGACTACCCAGTACACTTTCTTTAGAGACTTGACGGAGTACTATCTGACATCTGTGTAACTGAAACAGCAGTTGGTAATATACATTTGTACCAGATATGGTTTCGGTTTGTTTTGCAGATTGTTGAAAATGTATTGTGTAATTTCTTTGTCAAACAATAACGCATAAAGTATGACCACATCAGCTTTTAACACATTGTAGCGTGGCGTAACGTGAACTCTCCACCCAGCAGGGACAGTTTTGAGTGAAGTTGAGAAACTTTGTGTTCAGCTTGAGCTGAGAAACCACAAAAAATAGTTTCCTCTAAACAACTCCGAAGGCAAAATAAGCAGACTTGTACATTTTGAAATCATTAACAGACACTTTGTAGACCACATGCTCACAGCCTGGACACACACACACACACACACACACACACACACACACACACACACACACACACACACACACACACACACACAAATCAAACTTGAGAACAAGAGACTTGTTCACAAATCGGTCGAAGATGGAATCACAACAGAATCCAAAAACGACAATGCTGGATCGTGTACTACAGCCCAAAAAAATACGAGAGAAAATTCTCTGGTATAAATGTTCGCCACAAACAGACACACACACACACACACACACAAACAGACACACACAAACAGACACACACACACAAACAGACACACACAAACGGACACACACACACTGTGAACCCATCTGTTATCCATCAGTGGTACTCAGAGCAGGGTTAGCTGGGGGGGGAATCTCTATTGATCTCGGTTTTTTTATTCCCTGCAAGAAAAACATTAAAACGGTAAAATTCTGCTCGGCTGTCTGCCTCAGCTAACTGGCACACTGACACTGGTTACCATTAATCCTGACAGTAAGGCAGAGAAAGGTGCTACACACACACACACACACAATTAAGTTTTGGTAACACATATCTGTGTGTGTGTGTGTTTATAAGGAATGTGAAATGTCTGACATCCTACCAGAATGTGTTCATTGAGGTGGTGCATTTGGTTTTTTTCTTCCTTACACACACCAGGTAACAATTAGAAAATGGGTTATAGGTGAGAATCATTTGTTAGAACAACACTGTTGGCACGTATCCTGACACGCACTAGTGGGGATGGGGGGGAAAGGTGGCGGTGAAAATGGGTTTCTTAGCATTTTAAATGGTTGATTATAACTTGCATTATCAAATTACAGAGAAAAGTCATGAGTCGCTGGGGCTCGATAATTTTCTTTATCGCACGTTACGCTAGTAACAAATAGCAAATCACTTTTTACAGTCCCACTGAAAACTATGAGGATACTTAAAAAAACAGGACACATAATGTTCAGTTTAATAGTCAGTTAATGTCATGAGATATATGATTCTGGTATCAGACTTCCATTAAAAAAACACCCACACACACACAACACAGATTTTAATATAAACATGTTGGCACTGTCCTGTAAAAACCATATCACTTAAAGCTACTAAAAGATTTCATGAGCTAAGCTGAACGTCAGCTTTGCGACAATGATTTCTAGTTTTTTTTTTTTTTTTTTTTTTTTTTTTTAAATTAAAGCACATTTTTAATACTATTTATAATTTTTCTGCAATAGCCATTCAATATATAATTACCTCTCTATAGTCATTTTTATCGTTAATGGTGAAATCCATCATTCTCGCACTGGATTCAAATTAGATTGCGGATCGGCTGCATTTTTCTGTCTGAGCCCGGCCCACGTCTGACAGGGCAGTAACCGAACCTGACCCGAGCCCGACAGGCATTAAGATATTTGTGTCCGAGCCAGACACCATTAAAATCTTGTTTTTTTTTTTCTCTTAGTAATGACACATGTACGTTTGTTTGTGTGGAAAGGCCGTTTTGATTAAGCAACTGTAGGAAGGCCTTCGGAAATGCCAACCGATGAGCGCATCAGCACACATAGAGCAACCAGCGCACGTTAACACAGGCACGCACCTACATAATAAGCTGTTTTAAATTTAAAATCTTCATTGCCTTATCGCGAGCCCGACACAAACCCCAACATCATTTTTAAATATCCGTCCAAACCGGGTCCCGACGGCTCGGTTCAGGTATCCATGACAGGAAACTTTACATATATGTAACCCATTGTTATTGTTTTTATTTTTATGTCCTTAATAACCGCCTCAGTTTGCTCTCCTACAGCTATATCGGAGCTATAACCAAAGTTATTGCTGATGCAAACCAAACGCCTTCCGCTGCTTTTTGTGTTAAAAGCATGCCGCGAAATGCAGGGGGGACTTTATTATGAAGCAGTTGCAGGAAGCACAGGAGGTGTATGGCTGACTGCAATCAATAATCAGAAATGCATTTACAAAGCAAGATAACAGTCACTTTTGGCATGTTTTTGGCAGCAAATCTGTTTTGCAGAGAGTAACAGCGTCCCCCTATCCATTATCCAGGTCCCTAACACCTCCCCATCAAATATTATGTATGATAATTGCCCCGAATATTAATGATTATGCCCTAATATAGGCCTATTATTGTTGTTACTATTGTTATCAAAAATAATAAAAAAATCAAATAGAATGACAAAACAACACATGTATTAGTTTTCCAGGTATCAAAAAAGCCATTTGAATAGAAATTATATATTTACAGGTTTTTAAAAAAAATGCAACCATTTGACATTCAAATTAAATAACAGCAGCCAATCTAGCCAAGACTAGATAACATTCAAACTATAATCAGCTATTATCAAAAGGCCTGCTGCATGGTGTGAACCTCAGCACCTTTAGAAGATGACTATAATTTGAATGTCCTGTAATGAAATGCGCTTTAAATAAAATGTGTTGTTATTATTATTACAAACACTAACCGTAGCCAATCAGAAACAGCTAGCAATTTAACATTCAAATCTAGTTTTCATTCAAATCTTAAATTAAATTGTTCCAACGGAAAACAAGCTGGCACTTATCAAAGGGTAAAAGCAGAAGACGCACGCACACACGCACGCACACAGAAAAGTATTTTGGTGATGACAAACGACTTGAAGAACGACACCTACTGCCGAATGGAAATAAGTTTAAAACCTTGAAAGTGAGTGAGAGCCGTTTTTATAGGGTTAGAAGAGTCTAGGTTTGCTATCGCCTGTCTTGCGAGTAAATAGCAGAATTTTCTTTTGGAGAAAACGCAACCCCACATCGCGCTGTGTTTTGTGGAGGTGTGAGAGAGTTCCGTACAGTAAACGGTGACATCACTTCCTCTATCGCTTCCATAAGAAAGTTTTAAAACCCCAAACACAAGCCCTGAACTGCCCGGGAGTTTATGGAACAGCTAAATGTTTACCAAACAACAAAGCACAGTCGATCTCTCTCGCACGTCTCTTTTCTTTCTCTCTTTCTCCTTCAAATGAAGCTGCATTCAGGTACAGTAGGAAACATTGTGTTCTATAAACCATCTGACAAAAAACTGTTACTGTGAAATATAGTCACCTCGTGCTACATTGGGAAAGAATACAACAGGACGTCGCGCAATTGCTTTTTTCTTTTCTTATCTGAACGCAGCTTCACTAGTAGCTATCGAGCTCATTTAAGATGATGCTCTTACGTCCTGTTTCCATGAAGGCAGCACGAGCTGCGCCAAACAAAGCTGACAGAAGCACAGAAAAGTTAGGATACCCGTCCAGTCGCAGTGCTGTAAACTGGCAGCTTTTAATGTTGCAGACCACTTATTTTTTTAGTAGTTTAAGTGTAAACATGTATTATTGTGAATCTTTGGTTTAAACTAGCTTTCAAACAAACGCCCCCCCAAGTGCACCTCAACCCTCAACCCTTTACAAAATATTGCTTCCAACGCCCCCCATCATCTTCTGAACGCCCCCTGGGGGGGCGATACCGCCCCCGTTGAAAAACACTGTGTTAGATAAAGAGTGAAAGACTACTTTCACCTGGCGCTGCGTGAGTCGGATCCAATTGCTCAATAACATGAAAAAGATATGGAAAAAGAATAAATTATTGACTGACTTCTTTGTTAAAACAACCGTTTGGCTGCACCATAAATGGATGCACCGAGTAGCTGCTCAACGAGTGTTTGCTGTAGTATCCCGTAGTTATTTTATCACCAGTGACCCCCGGGTGTTGAATATTCTCAATGCATAAAAAGACACTTAATTCTTAGTTTTCAAAAACGTTAAATGTGGAGAGGCATGGTTTTCTTTGGACAACGACGATGTGAAGTACAGATGAACAGGAAAAAGTAATATAATCACTTCTGTGTATAAATAGGTCTCTGCTATGATGAATAATAGATTGTATTATTAAACTAATGTGTGTGTGTGTGTGTGTGTGTGTGTGTGAGAGAGATTGTGATTGTGTGTGTTGTGATTGCGTGGATGGTACGTGCATGCCTGTGTTAGATATGTATTTGTTCCTGTATGTGTGTTTGTAGCTCCTGCAGTGTCTCTGACTCCAAGGGCATTCACTGCAAACCCACACCAAACTGTTTGCACATGTCAGTGATCATACAGTGATGCAGTGCAGCCACTTAAGCTATGCACACATGCAAACATTGAGAGAAATGAATAAATCTGTTTCTTTTAAAGCTGGGTGTGGAAGGATCCACCTCCACTGTATAATTCAGAGGCACACTGCATAACTCGTGTGTGTGTACGCCTCTTTGTGATTAATTGGAAAGCTGCATTTGCTATTGATTTTTGTGTGTGTGTGTGTGTACATGCGCTGACGGACTGCTGTTTTAATGTACTGATTTAGATGCAGGGGAAACTCTGAGCACAGCATGTCTCTTCACAGATTCCCACAGGACTAATACAGAAACACACACACACACAGAGTCCCTTCCCCCTTGTCCATATACAGACGGCACCCTTTCCCCTACACACATGGTTAGTTTTATCAGGGTAATGGCTGTGCAGTGCGTTCAGTAATGTGGGTGGGTTGGGGGGGGGACCTCGGCTAAACATAAACCCTTTTCCAGCTCTCAGGAGTTTGTGATTGGTAGAGGCTGTAATGGTTCAAAGTTTCCTGATGCTCACACATGCGGGGGAGTTTAAGAAAAACGACCGATAAAGGTATCCTGCTGAGATATGCCATGTTCTACGAGGATTTACTCTGTCCATGTTGCAGTGATGGAGTTGGTTTTAATGGGGAAGTGAGTGACGTCAACACACTTTGAACAGAGTGTATGTATACACACATCAGTGACTACGTTTACATGCACATAATATTCAGGTGTTTGCCATTATTCCGAAAAAGGCATGGCTAATAAAAGTGATTATTCCACTAATATTCCCATTTACATGTAGGCATGCGAAACAAGATTTGTTCGAAGTTTACCAGCAACGGCGGACTTGTTGGACCGTGCGAACGCAGCTTCCCTATTTCGTTCCTTAAACCAGCTTCTTGAAGAGGTCGGCATAGCGATGTGTGCACATATCCAAAAACCTGTTATTGTAGGGAATATAGAAATATTTCTGCAATATCCAAGTCTTTGATAATGTTTAAAAGTAGCTGTGTTTCTCCTTCTTATCGGGTCTCCAGCCCTGCAAACTGTTGGCTGGTTGGTTTGTGTACAGCAGCCATAGCAACGCACAGAGCTGACCAGAAGCATGCAGTAAAACCCCCGATTGAGACACATATTCCGAATGCGCTGTTTGTCCAAAGAATGCCTCTAAAACCCAAACAATACCGGAGTATCCCACATGTCTAAATTGGAAAATGCTATATTCGGAATAAGGCCTTATTCGGAATATCCAACCGGAATATGCTGTTTACATGACCTGTATCAAATTCCGAATAATAATAGTGGAATATTGGTGTGCATATAAACATAAGTCGTCGTTAAGGAGTGGTGGTTGGTCGGCTTGCGTTAAAGCCAGGTTTGTACATTTTCAGGGTCAGAATGATACTTTGGCTGGTAATGTATTTTACATCCTAATGAAAAGTGAATGCCAAAATCCCTCTGCCCCGAATACTAGTGTTACAAGCTAATCAGTGATTCACGCTAGCTTGTTTCAAGCTAGAGACACATTCGATTAGCACGAAAACCTATCCCAGAGAAGGTTCGACTCGGTACACATATGTTATTAACCCCTAGGTTAATTTTGCGCCGGAATTGTCCTCTTTTAAAATGAAATGCACAGTACCAGTCTGTGGAAGTATTGGATTTAAATGTTGGTTTTGTGCTAGGTAAATATTTTACTGTTCTGGGCAGAGAGTAGGTACAGTATCTCACAAAAGTGAGTACACCCCTCACATTTTAGTAAATATTTCATATCTTTTAATGGAACAACACTGAAGAAATTACACTTTGCTACAGTGTAAAGTATTAAGTGTACAGCTTGTATAACTGTAAATGTGCAGTCCCCTCAAAATAACTCAACACACAGCCATTAATGTCTAAGCCGCTGGCAACAAAAGTGAGTACCCTATGTTAGATTCCCATAGAGGCAGGCAGATTTTTCTTTTATTTTTTTTTTAACTTTTTATTTATATTTTTCAGATTTTTATTTTTAAAGGCCAGTTATTTAGTGGATCCAGGATACTATGCATCCTGATACAGTTCCCTTTGCCTTTGGAATTAAAATAGCCCCACATCATCACATACCCTTCACCATACCTAGAGACTAGCCTAATAGCTGGTTTGATTTGCATTGAGAGATGATTTTATGGGAAGTACCCCAAAGTTGAACATTACAACTATGTGATTTTGTTGGTTAGGAAAGTAATGTTTAGTTAGGAAGGTCTGGTGCCTTTAGTCTCTTCTACATGGTGGAAGGAAGGTATAAGGTGGAAGGTATACAGTGTATTATTAATTCAACAACGGTATCTGATCGGTATCGACAGATACACAAAGCCCAAGCATCGCTATCGGGACTGAAAAAGTCGGATCGTTACGTCCCTACACACAATGCTACCAGGTAGAGTGCACTTTGGGCGTTTTAGTTAATATAGAGATGTATGCTAGAGATTAAAACGTTAAGATATTTTTTGTTGAGTTTAAAAGTTGTCTCGCATATCGGTACACAACTGCAGAATTACGTCCATACTACTCAGGACCAATTCACATTAAATCAATCTGTGCTCAATTTCGGTACCTGAGAGAGCTTCTCTGTCCTCTCTGCGTGTTTCACAGAGGGTGGGGCTCAGCACCGACCTATTTATTTATTTATTATTATTTTTTTACTGTCTATGGCTCCGACACACATAAACGCACACCCACGCCGAGGTTCGGTGCAGACGGACAGAACGTTCGCCACCTCTGCAGGTGAGACACGGCGATGTCGGTAAAACGGACACAAGTGTGGTTACACTTCTCAAAACTTACCGCAGACAGCGTTTGCTGCAATATAATATAATAGAGAGATCGCCGGGCAGTTAATGTAGGCCTACCCTGCCGAGATAGACAGGTGTTCTCTATTGCCCTGGTGACTGACTGACTGACTGGAGGTTGTAGGGCATGACGAGGCAACTTGATTTCTTCGGCACCTTTTTAGCAACAAGGCAATTTAAAGTGCTATGAATAAAACATTAAAGAGCAATTAAAAACGGTCATAAAATTAAAATGGGCTAAAAAATGATGAGATACAAGAAAAAATAGTTATAGTGCAGTGTAAGAAATGAATAATTATTTGATTAATGGGTTGTAGGGACAGGTTTGGGAGAAGAGAGGGGAGCCACAGTTATTAAGACTAAAGAGGTTAGTAATACGGGAGAGAAGCCTTTTGAGTTTGTGGCAGAACTTTTCACAGTGCTCACTTATCATTTTGTGACTATTTTTCCACTCATATTTCATCATTCCATTTCCTCAGAGTGCAGTCTGTCTGTGGTCTGTCCTGTGGAAGCCGAGTGCATGGTGGCTCAGTAATAATGGGATTACAACAGACTGCTTCGGCATGGAACCGTCCGCATGCATCGATTCTGTACACACGCACAAAAACCAAGTGTACAGTATAAATCGATTGCCATTTATTAGTTTGGTTGCAAGGGTGACTGACAGTCTTGGTTCTTTTTCCTAGGCGATGCCTACGCAACAGGCTCCAGTCCCTTCCTGTCAGGTTATCCTGGCCACTCCCCCTTGACCTCTGAACCTGCGTACAGATCGGCCAATCCCAGCGGTCTGCAGATGGCTCAGCTCTGGGCATCACACGCTCACGAAGGTAAATCACCATTCTCTCTCTTCTGTTTCCGTACAGACGTCAGATTCTTAAAGACGCATCGTCATTTTTGTGACATTTCTCACCGTCTGCTCCCGTCCGAAGCCCAGGAGGCTCTTGGTTCCGTTTCTCATTGCTTACACCAGTGGGATCCTGCTCCATTTCTGTCTCTCTGCTGCTAGCTGGCTCTGTCCTATATGTGTCTCGTTTTCCTCCGTCCTCCACCTGTCTCTTACTTCTTCCTGCCGTGCGTTAGTGTAATCTATCTTCCTCTCTCTTGTTCTTTTTTGGAGCTTCCTGTCCAATATGAACTTTGTCTCTGTCTGTCTCTCCTGCCCCACTTTTCCACATCTCTCTCCTGACCTAGCTTAGGAACACAGTTTTAGACAGTTAGGTTTTTTTTTGTCCTCTCCATGGACCTGTCTTAAGGCCTGTTCAGTAAGTGATTGGATCTCTGCTCCCTCCTCATTCCCGCCTGTCCTTCTGTGTGTCCTTATCGAATCTTGCTGGAGTAGAAGCTCATATAGGAGGGAATGTATCCCGCAGTGCATTTTGCAAGGTAAAGGGAGAAGGACGAATGGATTCTATTTAGGGTCAATTTTAAAACTGATTACATCGCCTGTGTGGCACAGATCTCATCAAGTGCTTCCCAACACAGCAAATCAGATTATGTGTGATTAGTTTTTTAAGATTTAGTTTCAATCTTACTCGCTTCAATTTAGGGACGGTTCATGAGGGCGACACTATGATTGTAGGCAAAAGTCTGAGCAGTAACTTCTCGACTCTTAGCTAGTTACCTGGCAACTGCTCAGAGCCAAGAATAGTCCGCAGGCACATATAACACACCTTAAAATGGCAAATTTGTGTTTTTACACTTCAGTTTCTGTGCAGATTAAACAATCAAGATATAATGTGTGAAGAAGTGAGCTTTTGAGCTGCTAGTAGGTGCATTTTGTTACCTTCAGACAGAGCCAGGCTAGCAGTTTCCCTCTGTGTCCAGTCTTTATGCTAATATATGTCTTTATGAGCTAATAGTTATATCTATATGTCAAGCTAATTATTTAACGCTGGATTACACGCATGCCATGTTTCCTGTGATTTTAAAACTGAATCCAGCGCGGGAATGGCAGACTCCGCCACTGACAATGAAAACTACAACACTGAGAGGTAATTACAGAATGTAAAGACATTGCATGGCTGTGGCAGAAGAAATGACGACCATAAATGTATCAAAAAACAGGGCTGGATCTTAAGACAATCTAAAGGATTATACCTTTTTGAAATTGTACTTCTAAATACACAAGTCGATCACTGGGCCATCTGCTCTGCTCACACCCTGTTAGACTTTACAATCAGCCAAAGGAGGAGGGATTAAGGATGGAAGGACTTTTTTATGTTCGACTTAAAGTTTAGCCTGAATTGAGGCTGAAGTATCTGAAGAAGCTAAAAGCTCCTGCTGGCTAGAGAAGCCTTGCTATCGACTTGCTCTGATATGAATATAATCTTCCACGGCCTAAGAGAGATTCTTATTACCTTGTGGATGGCTTTAATAGCAGCTAAAGTTACTAAAAGCTGGAGACGTTTCCGGGCGGCGGCTAAGAGGCGGACTTTGGATATGCCTGGGATGCACCGTAGCTGCACAGGAACCCCGTATCAAAGCTGTTGGAGATCAAGGTTAGCCGTTAGCTGTGGTTAAAGGAAGCCTTGCACGAAACGTATTCTGCATGCCTTTGGTCCCGTCCCATCATTCCTCTTATATTTCTGTCTCCCTATGCCTTCCTCCTAACCGCTGACAACCTCACCACCCGCCTCCTCCTGCTTCTCCATTTCTGCCTCCCAGAACGGAGAGGAGACAGATTTATACTCCAGCTCTGCTGCCTGGCGCTTCGTGCTGGAACGACAGCGGCCTCTTTTGATATTTCTTGAAGTGGCCGGAGTGTGGGAACAGGGAATGTCTCGCCCTCTCTGGGTGGCTGTGGTGACATCTCAGGGTTGCAGCCGGCTCACTCCTAACCCAGAAATCTAAAACATTACACCACGCGAGGCTTTGTCTATATTAAGAGCTGGTCTCTGAGAGCAGCAGCTGTCGGGCAGAGTCTTGCCTCACATCAACCTCAAGCTGAACTCATGAACAAAACAAAATAGTGGGTTATGGAGGTGACGTAGGGCCTGTAAGCAAAGTTTGATAGGACTTAAATGTGCTCAAATCGGTTGACTAGTCTGAAATCGAACCGCAACATCCAAAACTACGTAAAGTTGAATCAACACCTTTCTAAAACAATTTCATTTGAACCTTTTTATGAAGGCAGGATTTATTGCAGGATCATCCACTGTTTATAGTCCGGTTAAAGTCACTCATTAATTTCCAGTGGCTGTAAAAAAAAAAAAAAAAAAAAAAAAAAAAAGGGCTGCAATGAAAGATTATTGTAATTATTGATTAACCTACCGATTCTTTTTGAAATGTAAAACCATAGCGGGAAAAAGTTGAAGTCTTCAGGTGTTTTGTTTAGGGTACAGTCTAAAAAGATATATATTTTTTTTTCACAGTGATATAAAATAGGCAAAAGCAAAGATCCTCTCATTTGAGAAGCTGAAATCAGAAAAATGTTTGGCATTTCTGCTTGGAAAAATTACCGAAGTAAATAATCGATTTTCCAATTAGTTGCCAGTTACTTTGCTGCAGGTCGACTCAGCCGCTCCAGATGTAGGAACTAATATTCATTTTGTTACATAACCACAGAAGATGCTTTTAAATCCTCGTGCGTCACATCTCCAGGGGTTGTCCATTAGCTCCAAATAGTCCTCGTGATAAGTTCAAGGAAGCCATAATATTTACACGACTGAGCCGGAGAATAAGTTATTGTCAAGTCTCTGTTTTTGTGTAAACTGCATTGTATAATGACGTGTTGTCCGTGTCTTCAGGCTACCCTCCTCTGCCAAGCAGCCTGTACTCCAGCCCCTACCTGTCCCTGGGGCACCTGGACTCTCCCTCGCTCTCCCAGCACCCTCTCTACGACTCGCATAAAGGTCAGTCGCTGTCTCACTAACCACATTCATGGAGACAAGTAGCTGAATTTGGTCTACATATTCTCTCTCTCTCTCTCATCCTGTGATACATGAATGGAAGTAGGTTTCATTCAGTGAGGAGACTTGTAGTTTGTTGTGGAACGGAGCCAGATACGGGCGACATTCAGCTGCTTTGATTCTTATTTTATTTTCGTGTTAAAATGTATAGTACATCTCCTTTTCCACTATATAACTGTTGTGGATCTACCGTAGGTTTGTGTTACATTTCCTTGGCAAGTCGACAGTTAAATATTCCTCATGCTCACCTCTGCGTCTGCGCTGCTCTGAATCTTCAACTGTTTGAACAGTCTGTGTTTATGTAGTGGGTGTGTGTTTGTAGACTCATGTTTCTCATGTTTTTGTTCATTTTTAGAGGGCTTTTACCTGCCAGCCTCCTTGAGCCAATTACCTCTCCACCCTCCGTCTGCTCCTCCTCCTCCGACCGTCCCGTCCAGCTCCACACCCCCCCAGAGAACGTCCCGAGATGGGGGTAGGGACCGGCCCTACCGGGGGGAGAGGGAGAGAGACCGGTCAAGAGAGGAGCAGAGGCCGCACAGTGTGGTGGACCTGACGCAGGAGGACCGCAGGGCGAGGAGCGTTGACCGGGAACGAGAGAAAGAAAGGGACCGGGACACGGAGAGGGACCGAGATAGTTGGCCCTTCCACCCTCACCACCACCAGCAGAAGTCACACTCCCAGCCTTCCGCAGTGGAGCCCAGATCCAGGCGGTCACCTCCACAGCACTCCTTCCCTTCGGGCGGGGGTGGGAGGTTTCATGGACCAGAGATGGACGAAGAGGGGGCCTCTCGACCCCACCATAACCATAACTCTAACGCTAACTCGAATAACTCAAACTCCCACTCAGACAGACAAAGGAGGAATGACTCTGTAGCCACGTCAGCTGGGACGCTCCACATCTCCTACGCCCTTCCTCCAGCGTTTCAGCCCTCCGGCGCTGGCCCGCCCCAACCCTCCACACCCAGAGAGTCCACGAGAGAGCAGCGAGTCAGCGCACCGACATATGTGCCTTCTGTGGAGGTTTACGATGAGCGGGTCGGGCCCATCCAGATCGCCTCGCAGGCCCGCGACAACAAACACAGTGACAAACACAGAGACAGAGAAAGGGAACGAGACAGAGAACGAGAGCGCGACCGAGACCGAGAGCGTGAGCGGGAGAGAAACCTCGAGAGGGAGAGCTACAGGTTTCCTGAGAGGAGCCCGATGGAGCATCCTCGACTCTCCCAGTCTGGCGATTCAGGCAATCAGAGAGAGGAAGGTTCGGTCATTTGTTCAAACGGTTCCATCGGTAAACGGGGTCAGGACGTGTCTTACTCCTCCAGTCAATCAAGGTTCAGCCCGGAAACCAGGGACCTCTCTAAACACTCGATCCAATTGGGCATAGAGCGGGCAGGGGCGGAGCCTAAGTGGAATACCATCAGCCCTTTAGCCAACTATGCCACGAGTCACATGGCTGCCCTAGCAGCCCAACACGGACACGCGCTCTCCTCCCCCCACAGCCAGCCGACACATGCACAAATGCCCCCTTCCCCTCACACAACTCATCGGCCCAGCAACAACCCACACTCCGCCCACAGCCATTCCCCGCAGAATCACCCCTCCCAACACGGACACGGGCGTGCAGTTGAGGAGGGGAGTCAGAGACGCTACCTGGACCCATCGGCGCTCTACCGACCTGGGGGGTCATTGGCAGGAGAGCGGGGTGGGTCATCAGGGTCGGATCCCACCGAGGTTTCAGCCATGCAGAGTCTGATTAAATACAGTGGGAACTTTGCTGCTGAGGGTCCGGGGTCCTCCAGGCACGCTGCGGATGGCAGAGGGCCCTTTGGGGGTCTGGCTCACGTTGGTATGGAAGCCGAGAGGGAGAGGGAGAGGGAGAAAGAAAGAGAGAGGGAAAAAGAGAGAGAAAGGGAAAGAGAGAGGGAGAGAGACAGGGAAAGGGTATCGGTTGGATCGGGTGGTTCAGGGGCGTTGAGAATGCCTCCCCAGCTGAAGAGAGAGCAGGAGCGGCCGGACAGCGCCCGCTCGTTTGGCCGGGAGGCAGAGGGGGAGGTGCGCCACCCTCCGGTTGGCATCGCTGTGGCTGTGGCCCGGCAAAGAGACAGTGGAAGCACCAGTAAACAGACCAGTGGACCCTCAGACACACAGAGAACCCTGCTGCAAACAGCTATTAAAGGTAATTAAAGGTGCCTTTAATGTAAGACTGCTAAACTTCTGCTAAACACAGTTTTTAACACCTCCTAACATACTATTGCTGGGGGCTAACTCTCTAGTAAAGTCCTGTTTTAGTAGTAGGGCTGGGCGATTTGGAGAAAATCAAATATCACGATATTTTTGATCAAATACCTCGATATCGATACTGCAACGATATTGTAGTGTTGACTATTGGTGCTTTCACAAAATATTTACACAATGAGATTTTTGATAAATAAATAGAAGTAAATAGCTCTACGTACAAGAGGAACCAAAAAATGAATATTTTCTGTGATCATTTGCTCATGCATTTTCATTGGATATAAGTTTTGAAATGCTTGCAGGAGTCATGTGGTGACGTTCACTCAATCACACAAGTTATTGTATGTTTGATAGTTTCTGGCAAGTTAAATCAAGTATACTTAATTCATTAGAGACCTTTTCCCCCTGCGTTTGCTTTCAACTCTCTCTGTGCTGTGGCTGCTCTCAGAACGGCACTTCAGGGAACATGGATCCCCTTAGTTAAATGAACCAAGAGCAAATGATTCCTCATTTTGGTTTGCATGAATAATTGCGCATTCGCTTTCTTTCGGATCAAAGTTGTTTCCTCAGCCCCTGTTTGACTTTGAGGTTCTCGTGCACGTAACATGATTAGAATTGTAGAAACAACTTCCCCCCCCCACCCAAAGAAAATGACTAATTATGTCTTGGGTTGTATTTTAGTTGGAAGGCCCCATTTTGGCAAGTTCTTCAGCTCTCTGTGCTGCATAGCAATTCCTGCCATACAGCGCTCTATTCTTGTCTGCCAAGGTCATTCAGCTACTGTGCTCCCTCTCCATCTCTCGGTCGGTCTCCTTGTTTCTGTTTCTCTCTCTTCTTTCTCTCTCGGCTCCATACTCTTTCTGTCCTCCCACAGCTCAGCCTCTCTCTCTCTGTCTCTTACTCTTTTCATTTCGTTGAATGTCTCTCTCTCCTTCCCCACCCTTCCTTCCTCTCTGAGAAGGTCTTTTGTAGCGGCACTCCCTCCTTGTCCCACCTCAGGGCCCCTGCTCTTTCTCCACTCTTTTCTCCACCTCCCAACCACCACCCTCTTTGCATTAAACATGTCATTATGGAGTGCTGCTAAAAGCTACAAACAAGCCTTGAATTACAATAAGACCATGGGTTCGTTGCTAAGCAATGGATCAGTCTTGTGTGTGTGTGTGTGTGTGTGTGTGTGTGTGTGTGTGTGTGTGTGTTGGGGGCGTTCATCCGTTTCCTTGCTTGAGCAGAGTGATTGGACTAATAGCACCGGTCTCTTATGCTGAGAAGAGCTCCAAATAAACAGCAGAGAATTTACACAGAAAACGCAAATGGCTGGATGGATGAATGAATGAATGATGCAGGAAGGATATATAGGCTAATCATGAGAGATGGACGTGCACTGTAGATCGATAGGTTGATATACGGGAAGCAAGAGGTTCGTCGGGAAGTAAAGAAGTAAACAGAGTGTGAGATGGAGTGAGGACCAGCAATGGAGGAATGGGCAGAAAGAGGGGGCGTGCAGTGCTAATCGCTGGCCTTCTGATACAGAGGGGATAGCATGCAGGACAGGCTCCCTGTAACCTTGGTAACAGTATTGAAACCTTTCCCGCGGAGCATGTCAAGGATTGTTAAAGTCCCTTGTCCCTTCACGGGCTACACACACACACACATACACACACACACACACACACTTTCAGAGCAGAACTGAAGGGTTCAGCACACTTGTATAAAACCTCTCTGCTGCCCGGGGACCTTCAGTCAGCGGCGATGAGATGGAAGAGGGTTAACGGAAAAGAGTGCAAGGAGGAGAGCCTCATTTTTATTCTGGACTGCTTGGTTGAGTGCTGCTGCTTCCCTTTTTTATTTATTTTTTGCTCTTTTACTTCTGGCCCTAGTAGTAAGCATGATGGGTTTAAGGCTCTGTGTGTGTGTGTATAGTGAGGCAGAAGTGGTATGTTCACACGTCTCCTGTGGCACTAGACTAATAACTGATAAGTGCTGACACTCAGAGTGAGAGCTGTCAGTCCGTGTGTGTGTGCTTGTGTGTTCAGTATGTGTGCACATGCTCTGTGTGTTGAGGCTGTGGCCCTACATTGTATTTTTAGCTTCTCTCGGTTTTGACACGTTGTGTCGTGTCACCATTACATAGCCAGTGTCACCTTGTCTTCTTCCCCTCTCTCCACTGCTACAGTATCACCCACTTTCCTCTTTCACTTCTCACCACATTATTGCTTCCTCTTACCTCTCAACCTTCCTGTATCTTCTTTCACAGCTCCTATTCTTTTCTTTAATATATACTCAGTTTTTTTTTAAAGGGTAACTTTGGTATTTTTCAACCTCAGCCCTATCTCCCCTTGTCTATTTCCTTTTTGTTCCTTTTTATTTCTTGTCATTTTATTCTCGTAAAACACACTTCATTCAAAATAACTATCAAACTGTCAAAAGCCGTCTTGGTTCGTCTTCCCACTGTTCCAACAATCACCACGCTGGTTTGATTGACGTGTGGAAATATGCTGGCTCTGTACACGCTAAAGGTACTGCTTATTTAATTGGAGTCTGGTGAGTTTGGTGATTTCGGGGCCGTTTCTGGTTAAACAAAAAGGATGTTGTCCGACACTTATAATTACATCCAGGGCCTGTCAGTGGCAGAAATGGCACTATTAGTGGACAGAAATTGACGATGCGCATTTGCCTTATATGATTACATTGCAGCCCGGTTCGCGGCTGCCTGTTACAGTGTTCTCGCGCAATACTGGACCAATTTCAAAGATATTTGTTCACATTAGTTACCAATGCATGGGGAAATAGGGTCCAGGTTTAAAACTACGGAAATGACCCATTAACCCCCAAGGAGCCTTAGTGATGCAGCTACTAAACCTCTTTATGTGTGCCTGAACCCATCGTAGATGAGGAGCGAGGGGAGGAGCGGGGTCGTCACCATGACGACCGACTGCTAGCTGGCCGGCTGGAGCGCGAGCAGGAGAAAGTGCTCAGGTAAGGGGGTGTGGCTGATGCAGTAATATTTTCCTTCTTTAGCCAAACTTGAGCGGTGGCCAATTGAAATAGCGTAAAGAAATGTAGTGAGTTAGACGTTAACCGGTGGCAAAACATTTTGCACTCACTTTTCAATTACATATCTTAAACCTGCACTTTCATGTCTCTTTGTAGCATTGCTTATTTAAAGCTAATGTACTTGCACTTACTACTTGTTGTCTCGAGTTTGTACCTTCAAAGTTGAAAGCACTTAATTGTAAGTCGCTTTGGATAAAAGCGTCAGCTAAATGACATGTAATGTAATGTAATATCTTTTTGTTCATTAAATGTACTTCCAAACACACCGTCTTAAATAAAACTGTCTTGTCTCCTTCCAGAGAGTCCAAGGAGCTGGCAGAGTTTACGCAGATGCACCCTACCCCGCTGTCTAGCAGCTTGACACCCAGCCTCATGACCCCCAACCTTATGGTGACGGGAGGGGCGGGACGATGGCCTCCCGACCCCTCAACTCTGACCTCTCACCCCTGGATGCCCCGACCTGGAGCTCCCCCAGTTTGGCTCTCCAGCTCCCCATACAGTACGTGGATCTACATGAGACTGTTGACACTTGCTTACTGCTACCAGCACACCAGTTTGGATGTTCCCAAAACTGCACTTAACATTCCTTGTCACATCTTTGTATAATGGATGAAGTTAGGCATATATTTAGTGATTTTAAAATAAATATATAAAAATTTTAAGAATTTTACAGCTTATACCAGGAGAAAAGTGATTAGATGTACTTCAAAAAATTACACCGATTTTGATAAACAATTAATGTTTAAACTTAAGTAATTCCTAAGCTTAATGCCAAGTTCTGACTTCTCAGTTGGGAAGATTTTTCTTTTTCTCTTTTGTATGTGATAGTAATCTGGTTATCTGTGGGTTTTCGTCTAGTTATTCGACATAACATGCATCCAAATACATGTCAAATCAATCTCTTTGTTGGAGATGAATGACCTTCCATGTCTTCATGTTGAGCTGCCACTTCATATGTCCACTATGGTAGACTGACCGATGTGGGCAAGTACAGCGGCACGCCACTCAAAGCATTAGCAGGCCTAGTACAGTAGTACCAGCATCTCTTGTCCTTTTCAGTGAGCATCTATGTCTTACTCTCTGTAGGCAGAGTTATCCAACCTGCTGCTAAAGACTAAAGAGTCTAACTCAGTTGAACACAAGCACCGTGGCATGCACGGTGCTTGTGTAGCCTTTTGTGATTGGTTTAGCAGAAAGAGGATTGTCTGTCTGTCCAGTGGCTGGTCAGCAGCAGCCTCCAGGGGTCAAGTTCCACAGACATTCCTGATCTTTGCAGGAAATTCCTGCTCCTCCAACGCCCGCTGTCCAGAAATAACAGCATCAAGACACACACGCACATACTTATGAGTTTACACATAACTGTACACACATCATCTGAAAATATAGAACCCCGCACATGCAGAGCTCCCCAAGGGCCAGCTCTGTCTAGACAGAGGGCGAAAAAAAAAGAAAAAAATAACTCAAAAAGCAGCTAAATTCAGTGTGTGATCACTGATGTAACTCTATTATGGCTTGAACATGGGTATACATACTGGGTAAAGAATGATGCTGAGTTAATGTTGGTTTTAGCTAAGCTGGGAAAAAGTTTTTTTTTTTCCTCTGTCTCTAACTTTTTTCACACTTTTTCTTCCCTGCCCCTCTCATTCAGGCCTGGGTCCTTCCTCACTCCACCAGACCCTCCCCCCAGGCTACCCACCCTCTCTGCCAGGCTCCATACCCCATCCATACCAGTTTGCCAGAGACCCACAGTCTGGACAGCTAATAGTCATCCCCACTGAACACCTGCCACACTACGGTATGAAAGTGTATGCATGCGTGCGTGTGCATATGAAACATAAAGTATAGCTGCATGATGTTGGTTTGCTGATTTTATTGCTTTTTGAAATGAATGCATTTTAGCAAAAAGAAAATGATTGCAATGTTCATTTTGAAACAGATGTTAGTGTTTGTAATTACTGTAAACAAATGAGACCATACCCAACAACATTGACAGCCTCCATATGTTATTGTGGACTGTGTGCCAGTAGTTGTTGCTTTCTGCTGCTTTACAACACCAAAAAAAAAGGGAGCTATGATGCACTTATCCTCCTCTCTAGTCAAAGAGAAAAAAACTAACATAAAGCATTAAAACAAAGCCGTGATTCCCAACCAGGGGTACTTGTACTTAGGCGGTACTTCCACAGTTGGAAAGATTAGCTAAACTAGTTTTAAAATTTTTTTATAAATTAAGCTTTGATTAAACATATATCCGCATATTGAGTCAGCTGTAACAATAATCTTGTGATTAACAGAGAAGAAAAGTCTGAACAATTAGCTAAAGGTATTGGATAAATGGTTCATGTAGTTGGCTAAACGTAATAGGTAAACCCGGCTCCGCAGGAGGTGACGTGCTGGAGCGTGGAGCCCCGGTGTGGTCGGGGGTATACGGTACAGGCAGCTCGCTGCAGCACGCAGCCCAGCTCCAGCTCCTCTCCCAGCAGCAGATGCTCCGGCAACAGGAGCTGCTCATGATCCAGCAGCACACAGCGCAGGTCCTGGAGCTGCAGAGGAACGCACAGCTCGTCGTAAGTTGTTGTGAAATGCACACGTATTAATAACTACACATAATTCCAAGATATTTTTCTACCTATGCGTGTAAATGGTGTATATAGCCACCTAGATATACAAACATAAAACACAGACAGTCCTGCAGCTGTAGGAGACTTTTATGTGCATAATATTAATGTCCTTACAAACATCACATCCACAATAAACACATGGATCATGGCTCTGTAGAGGAACGGAGAGCTAGAAGTGAGACAGATCCCATTGCATACACACATGAACTCACATTCTGAGACTGGGTAAAGAGTAACGGCAATACTTATAAGGATAAGGCGGATATTCTGTATTCTACTTATTGTCAACAATACGATAAAAAGACCAAAACCAACAATATGACCATATCTCAATACTTCCCTACCCTGTCTGTAGCACTCAGCCCCAAACCCACTGATCCCTGCTGAAGACTTTTAATCTTTAAAAATGGGTCACAAATATATTTTATTCATTTGGAAAAAAACAAAAACTCCTCCAGTAATGTGACATAATGACCAGGCGTGTCAAACTCATTTTCACTAAGGGCCACACTAGATAGAGAATCACACCAAGGGCCAGACATGGAGAGTTTATTGATGTGCTTTTGTTACTGCATCTCACTGTTTTTTTTTTTTTTTTACATTTTTGTAGTATTTTTTTTCTCATTTTTGTTTTTGTTCCAACTTTTTTGTGGCTTTCTCAAACATTTGTCACTTTTCTGTAAATTTGTTGCTTTTTCTGAATTTTTTTTACACTTTTTGTCACATTTTTGTTGACCTGAAGCCCTACAAAACAACAACAACCTGTTTCACAGTCTGAATATGAAAACTCTCTGCTTCTGGGGGAATGTCTGAGACTCAGAGTTGGCAAATCTGCCATATTCTGCTTTGAATGTCAGGTTATTGCAGTTTAAAAAAAACACTTTCCTGTGTTTTTGGTTTGGCGCACAACTAGGCGGGCCAAAATTTATTGTGGACCAAAATATATATATATATACGGGCCGGATCTAAATATGCAACGGGCCGGATTTGGCCCGCGGGCCTTGAGTTTGACACGTGATGTACACCCTTCACACATTTTATGTTATAGTAAAGTTGTTTAACACATTCAGTACACAGCCACTGCAGCTGCAGGATAATACAGTGGAGGAAGTCTAAACAATGCAACCTCGCACTAATATTGATACCCTGAAGCGAAGCGTGTCCCATTGTACGTACACACTCACAAAGCTGCCTCCTCTCCTGTGTTTCAGGAGCGTTTAAAGGCCAGCGAACACCGGCCGGAGATGCAAGACAAAGCAGACAAGCGGAACGCCCACCCCAAACCCCGCCCCTCCTCAGTATCTTCTCCGTCTCCCTCACCCATCCTGCACCCCCGCAAACCTCCCCCTCCCTCCCGCACGCCAACACCGTGTACTTCCTCCCTCACCCCGCTGCCTCCGCTCCCCTCCCCGGTGACCACCCTCAAGTCAGAGGAAGGTGGGCAGAGAGTGTTGTCTCACCCGCCCACGCCCCTGCCTCACCCGCCTTCCCCCTGCTCAGCCTATCTGCCCCCGTCTTCACCGCGGCGGCCTAAACTAGAGGCGGCCGAGGAGGGGGAGGTGGGACGGAGGGGGCAGGGAGAAGGACAGAAGCCGACCTCTGCACCCTTTCAAGGCATCTACTCGGGTGAGTGGGTGTGTTCTTCATGGGTTGTTGTACCTGTACCTATACCAACTGCCACTTTGCTCGTTTGAAAGCCATGATGTCTCTCTCGCTCTCTCTCTCTCTCTCTCTCATGGGTGGGCCAAATTCTCTGGGCGGGCAAAGCAGAGAAAGGGGAGGTAACCTTGCTCTTTATGACCTCATAAGGAGAAGATTCCAGATCGGCCCATCTGAGCTTTCATTTTCTCAAAGGCAGAGCAGGATACCCAGGGCTCGGTTTACACCTATCACCATTTCTAGCCACTGGGGGACCATAGGCAGACTGGGGGAACTCATATTAATGTTAAAAAACCTCATAAAGTGACATTTTGATGCCATGGGACCTTTAAGACCACCTGTACTATACCGGGTGTTAAGCGCTACAAAGATGAATGGATTAGTTGTCAACTATTAATTTAATTAAGTATTTTGATAAACTATTATTAATAATAATAATAATAATAATAATAATAATAATAATTCCTTTTTTTATTTTTTTATGAAAAGTACAAATTCTCTGTTTTGAGCTTCTTAAATGTGAATAATTTACTAGTTTCTTCACTCCTCTCTGACAGTAAACTAAATATCTTTGAGTTGTGGAAATAAAGACATTTGAGGTCATCTTGGGCTTTGAAAAAAAAACTGATTGACATTTTGGACCAGTTTTCTACATTTTATAGACCAAACAAGTAATCGATTAATTGAGAAAATAATCGAATATGAAAATGATCATCCGTTTCAGCCCTACATGTGTTAATGAGATGTTGGGGATCATCTACTGTGTGTTTGATTCTTTTTGAAGAATGTGGCAATGGATACATCGGGCCTGTGCATGATATTGGATGAATCTATTAGTGACTCTAATTTCTGTATTTCTGTTTTACTGTTATGACAGATCTCCCTCCTGGTTACCCTTACCAGTCCATCACTGCCCCATTTGGCTCACCTTTCCCCCCTTATCACATCCCAGCACCCACAGGGGCAAACACAGAAGTAGTCCCACCCCACCGCTCCCGCTCTCCTGCCTCTCCTGCCCCTTCGCCCTCAGCACACCTCCATTCAAGGCTGCTGGAAGCCAGCATCAAGCCACAGAAACTAGAGCCGTCAAAGACGGGATCTTTTCTCAAGCAGGAACCAGGTCTGGAGCAGCCTGCGCTTGACATGACGCCAGAACCTCTGGGTCCCGTTCGCCGGAGCTGCAGCCCTGTGCTTGCCAGCCGGGACCGAGAGGAGGACGGGGAAGTCCCAAAGCCCCAGCCTCGACCGCTACCTCTGCTTGTCCCCAGCCCTCCACCGCTACAGGGTGAAAGACGGGAAGAAGTCAGGGAGGAAGACAAGGAAGGGGGGCAAATCAAAATGGAGGTGTCATCTTACTCCTGTCAGGCAGCATATGCCCTGCCTCCTCCACTCACAGAGACTGAGCCTAAACCCGAGGTCACGAAGGATCCCAAATGGTATCCCCCGTGCATCGTTGCAGATTCAGACAGCCAGGAGTCGGCTCCGATGCGCGCGTCACTAGAACAAATCACCGGCGCGGCGTGTGAACAAGAACAGCCGGGCACTCCGATCAACTCGCACAGTCCCAGTCAGAAAGAAAGTGTCACTGAAGCTCCTGCTTTTCCTCCTCCCACCTCCAACTCGCCCCTGCCACTGGTCATTGGTCCTGAGGATCCCATGGCAGGGATGTTCGCTCTGCTGGCAGCCAGTGAGATGGCCCAGGCCCGCCCCAGCACCCCACCCACCCCAACACTTACGCTGCATATAGAAAACCCTCCCGTGGGTGCAGACTGCAGCAGCGCCGGGGCTCTGGAGATGGTGGCGCTGGAGGGGATGGCCCTACTTAGCCAAATGGCCCAGCGAGAGATGGAGCACATCGGCCTGGAGCAAGGTGAGTAGATATGAGGGGGTGGCAGAATGAGAGATGAGAGGGTAGAGGAATGAAGGAAAGAATATATGAGGAGTTGTAATTAAATGAAAATAAGAATAAAGTCTAATTCTCTGATCACCTCTGTTATACAAGAGGTTTTAATATTTCTCTCATGTTTTAATACCCTCTGCACCCCATTCAGATCTGACATTAGAGGGTCTGGACTGTCTTCTTGAAGCAAGCAGACAGATTTTGTTGGAAGCCATCGAGAAACAGTCCCACATCGATCTGCCCAGAACGCTGGACCCCACCAAGAAGTACAGCTGGAGGCAGAGAAAAGAAGAGCCGGTGAGATGTAGACCCAAATGTCACGGCCACCCAGAGATGAAAAAGATTTAGTCTGAAATGTTTTGACACCTTTTCCGCTCTTCTCTGCAGCTGTACAGTAAAATGTCCCTGGACGTGTTGGACGCGGTGGAAGTGGAGTACCGTGTCCACCTGGCCGAGCTGCAGAAGACGTATAAGGAGAAGCAGAGAGATCTGAGCAAGCTGCAGAGACGCAGAGACAAGCGGTGAGTAGGCCTGGAATACTTATTACGTAATTGTACATTTTTTAACATAATCGCGTTTTTTTGTTTAACCGCATTTAATTGCTAACATCAGCTAAGGTCTTAAAGCGTATAACTGGTAATTGTTGAAATTTTCTTTTTTAAGGTTATTTTTTTGGGCTTTTCCGCCTTTTTATTTGATAGGACAGCTAGGTGACAAAGGGGAGAGGGGGAGGGGATTGGGGGAAGACATGCAGGAAATCGTCACAGTTCGGATTCGAACCCTGGACCTCTGCGTCAAGGCATAAACCTCTAAATATATGTGCACCTGCTCTACCCACTGAACCAACTCGGCCACGTAATTGTTGATTTTGTTTAGATATGCCAAATTGTAAATATATAAGTGATTATTTGGCAGACAATAAAATATATATATATATTTTATTGTCTGCCAAATAATCACTTATATATTTACAATTTATAATATTTATTTATTTATATTTATTTATATATATATATATATATATATATATATATATATATATATATATATATATATATATATTTTTTTTTTTTTTTTTTTTTTTATTTCAATTGTAAGTTGTTGGCATTTGACCCTAAACACGTTAGCAACAACAATGACTTAGAAAAAAATGTTTTTATGATAATGAGGCTTTGTTTACTTTGTAGGCTGTGTACTTGTGTTATTACATTATCTGGGTCACATGACCGTGATATAACCAAAGATGTTTGAAAAAGTGATAAATACGTCAATGTTTTTTTTTATTTGACTGAAAGACAATTATATTGTTAAACATTACTTGTACAGCAAAATTTGGAATTGTTACAGCTCTGGTGGTGAGCTCACACACTTCACTTAACTGCAGGAACCAAATACAAGATGAATTAATCCCACTGCTGCTGTTATTATTACGCACGTCTCCACCCCAGACAAACACATGCCTATAACGCTTTTATTCATATGTCAGTGAGCGGCAGCAGCAGGAGGAGGAGAGGCGGAGTCTGACCAGACGGGGCAGAGGACGACCCAGGAAGAGGAAACACTTTGCTACACCTCCCAAACTGGACAGCAGGCCTGGAAAGTGAGTGAGATCTCCACTGTAATTTTAATAATGTTTTTTTGGGGGGGTTTGCTTGTTCAGCTTTTGGTATAAAACACTGCAAATGTCTCGATGTCTCAGGGTGGGTAGGACAGTGCAATACTCTGAGGACTCTGAAGCTGGGGAGGGACAGAGGAAGAGGTTTCGGGTGTCCAGAGAAGACGAGGAGACTGAGGCAGGAAGTGGAGGAGGAAAGGTGAAAAAGAAGAAGAAGAGCTGGAATGACCAGGAGCCGTCCACCAGTCATGCTCTGGAGGTAAGCCACTGGGAAGTGCGTGTTTCGTTTTGGCTGCAAATTTACCGCTGGTGTTCTGATTAATTAATGTGTGTGTGTGTGTGTGTGTGTGTGTGTGTGTGTGTGTGTGTGTGTGTGTGTGTGTGTGTGTGTGTGTGTGTGGTAAGGTGCTGAAGGCGAAGCGCGGCCATGTGTGCGAGCAGGAGCAGCTGGCGTCAGACCTCGACAGAGCGCTTTCGCTCACGCAGCTCGGCTCACTCGGCGCATCGCGCAAACTCGCCTCCAACTCCAAATCAGACAAGTCGAAGGGCAAGTCTGCGGAAAGTCGGATGAAGGAGCGCAGCGTCCACCCGTCCGCCAAAACGGGGAAACACAAGACGCCCGCCAAGGCTTCTGCTTCGGAGACCGTCCGTAAAGTGAAAGGTCAGAAGAAGACAGCTTTGTTCTCTACCATGAGATCAGAGCTCAGCAGCGGCTCCAACAGTGAGTAGACATCAACAGAACTGCCTTTTATATGACTGAGTCCAAGTCATATATATCTATCTATCCACAGTCTTACTAGTGGTAAAACATATTCTACCTTACACTTGCTGCTTTTTAGGGCTGTCCTCGACTAAAGAAATTCTTAGTCGACTAACACTTATAGGATTTTGTCGACTAATCGATTAGTTGATTTAATTGACAGAGCTCTGCGCTTTTGAGAGGTGGTTAAGACTAGAAAAGCACAATATAAATGTAGTTAATTAACCATCTGTAAAACTGAGTTTCTCCACAATTAATCCTGCAAAAGCACCACTTTAAATCTTGTGTTTACCATAAATGTGCTCAGAAGTTTCTTGGAAATTAGTAATTAAGCATGAATAAGCATAAAAAATGACTAATCGACTAAAGAAATCTTAGTCGACTAAGACCAAAACGACCGATTAGTCGACTTATCGACTAAGAGGTGGCAGCCCTACTGCTTTTATCTCGTTGTATGGAGAATACTCCTCCACTAACCTGAGGTTGAGCAGTAGACTAAAAGACTTTTCCAATCCCACCCCTGCATGTGCCTCATCCTCTTGAAACCAGCATGCTGCATGGGCATGGTGGCGTTCTGCAACTACTTCACGGTAGTGGCTAGGGTTTGTAAATCACAAGTTTCATCACGATACGATATTATTATTTTTTCGATTCTTTGGACAACGATACAATATTTGCTGATATTACAAAGTCTGCCACGATACAATTCAAATCGTTTAGATTCAACCTGCACCCGGCGATCGATTTGAGGGCAATATGATGCCCATTTAACACAATCAGTTACATTTGCCACTGTTCATCACACCCCCAACCAGCACCGTCACACACCGCCTACCAAGAGTCTGGGTCTGCCGAGGTCTCTTCCTAAAAGGGAGTTTTTCCTTGCCACTGTCGCAACAGCCATTTCTAATGCTTGCTCTTGGGCGAATTACTGTAATTGTTGGGGCTTTGTAAGGTGAGTGTGGTCTAGACCTACTCTATCTGTAAAGTGTCTTAAGATAACTCTTGTTATGATTTGATACTATAAATAAAATTGAATTTATATCAACTCAACCAAAAGCAACTGAAATATGATTTGATAATTTTATTATCAAGTTCTTCCAGCCATTTTAATTAAAAAACAAATAAATATAAAGTGTGACTTTCAGAATAAAGGCACATCTTAAAGATGATGGTATTGGATCGTTGTGTCAATGTACCGTTAACACCCCTAGTAGTCGTGGAACATTAGGTCGTGTAGTTATGTTGAGTCGAATCAATGATTAAAAAAATAAATATATATATATATATATATATATATATAGCTTCAGGTTTAGTTTGAAGAGTCCTTGCGGAGTCGTGATGATGTTGAGGTCAAGCATCGTTTCATGTTTATTTCACGAGTCATTGACCTTACTTTCTCTGCACCAGACTCCGATTCAGAGGAGCACAATTCTGCTCGAGGGGGCTGGCCCTCTCTCTCAGGGACGCGTTCCCACGGCGACCTGGCCACAAAGGGGCGGTCCGCATCCTCGCCGACGTCCCTGCTGTCTAGCGAGAAGCCTCCGAAGAAGAAACACAAGCACTTATCCCTGCTGCTGGAGGAAGCGGGCCTCAGCTCCTCCGACGACTCCTTTGACCAAGGTTACTGACCCGATCTCACAGCTCCTCGCTGTACAGTCAGACAGAATGTGTCTCTGGGCCTCGTCGCAGCTTGTGTCTTTGTTTGCGTTTCCCTAAGGCAGCTGTTTACATAGTGTGCTTTAGCTTGACGATCCCTACCTCTCTCGCTGCTGGCTTTTCTATAAAGTTGCCTTTTTTTTAAAAAAAAGAAAAAAAAAAAGTTTACTTATTTCTATGGTGTTTTTTTTATTATTGCCTGGATTGCAAAACCGTTTTTTGTAGCATTTGTACATTGAAAAATTGTGTGAATTGTGAGATTCTTTCATAAAGTTGTATTGCAGTTTTGGTACCTATAAGCTTTATTAAAGGTGTTGATTTGATTGGCACAGAAAGCGAAGCGCTGTGGTCCTTGTGTCTGCTTCATCTGTCTGTCCGTCTCCGTCAGTCTGTCCAGCCGCACCTCACACATCCTTTTAGACTGCTCTTTTCGTCAAATATCCCTTCAGTTCCTCCTGGCAAAGGTTGGAAACGCAGTGTTCAGCTTGAGGTTTACATTTGGGAAACTTAAAACATATATGTAGAATATTAGTTCAGAGCCCACAGAGCTGAATCAGATAGGACAGATAACGAGACATTTATGTCCCGTTCAGTTTAAATGTCATAAAATAAAGAGAAGTGTAGTAGTAGTTGGATCTTTTTTTCTTCTAATATTGGGGATTTCTTTAGTTAAATTGACATCAGGCTAAATGTTTATTGATGATGTGGTCTAATTGTTGATGATGTGGGGGAAATAAATGCATCACTATTCTAAACTTCTTGACGGCACCAATCCTATCACTGGGGATATTTGGACAATAGAGCCCCTCCTCTGTGTCTACTAAACTTTCAAATAACCCTTCTCCCTTTTACGTTGCTCTCTCTCAGTCCACCTTGCTCTGTCCTCTCACCTTTGCCCCTCCCCCCTACCTGTCCTACCCATGATGCTTTAAGTGTCTCTCAGCCTGTTCCATGTGCTTGTGCTGCTGCAACATTACAGACGCTTGGCAAGGACTAGCGCAGCCTTGAGCTTATGCTACGGCTAGTGGCTAAAGCTTTGCTTAAGCTTGACTGTGCTAAGGCCAGGCTACGCTACAGCTAGGCTGCGCTCTCGCCGCCGCACTGCCCTGCCCTGCCTGAGGCCACACCCCTGTCACCTGCTCTGTAAGTAGGAAGTGCCCCTCCCTCTATTCTTCATTGACCGCTAACATGGGCCATGCTGAAATTTAACTACATTACACAGAACATTAACTTTTACCTTTTCTTTTTTCTTTTTTTATCGTTTGCACAAATTAAAGCTCTTTAATGAGAGCCAGGGTTACCTCCGCTTACCCAACTTTGTGTCTCCTGATGGCTCGTAAGAGTTTATAGGAAGACTTTTGATGCTCTGCTGGGAAAGAGGATGTAACCACGGTTACTCAAACCTGGTACCAACATTATACCAAGGGGCCTCACAGGGCTGTCCTCAGTGCTGCCTGTCGTGTCGTCTGCCTGCTTCAGTTAACACATAGTGGATTCACAGTACAACATATGCTCCAAATTTGGCTTCTAAAACAAGTCCTGACAACGAAGGGAAATTAGTTCTTGAAATATTTATTTTATGTTTGTCTTGACCCACAACAAAAGTAAAAAGTTTTGTTTAATTCAAAATAAGCCTCATAAATCAAATCAAGCATTAGTGTTTTTGGTTAAAGAGTAATTTAATACCTTGTTTTTGCCAACCTCCATTGGTGTAGCTTCTTAACAGGTGTAACAGACTTAAAACTTTCAACCAGGGATGCACCGATTTAGACTTTTTTTTTTTTTTTTTTTTTTTTTTTATCCCAATACCCATACTTGGGATTTGGGTATTGGCCGATACGGAGTACCGGTCTGATACAGTGTTTCATTAATAAGCTTCACTGTGCTATGCCTCACTGCGTGGACGTGACTGGGATCATGTGTAAGGCAACATCCGATTCGACTTAAACATTGCTTTCCCAATTTTGTATGACAAAATGTAAGAAATAAATACACATTTAAATTAGCTGAATTTTTAAAAAAATTAATTGTGCACTAGCAAATTTGGTAAAAAAAAGAAAATAAATTAACCAGGAATAACCATTCAAGTGTAAATCTTTGAAATGCAGCAACAAATTGGTCAAAACTTAAATGGGAATTAAAATCCCAGTGTATAATGTATGTGTTATATAAACATAGAACTGAATCGAATAGATCGGCCACATTGTCACGATTCCTTATCCAGCTTTCTGAGTCAGTATTGGCCCGATGTAAGCTATCAATATCGTATCGGTGCATCCCTACTCTCAACCAGAGAGGGCAGAAAAACTCTGACTTTCAGCCAGGTTTTACTTAGTAATAAAAATCTTTTGTAAACACAAATTATAGTTAATTTGGGGAATTGTATGACTGCTATTGTACGCTTTAATGTCAGTAAGACAACAACAAAAATGTATATATATATATAAAGATATGTTATTGGACTGTGCATCCACTCGCAATGTTAACACTCTAACCCCTGAGGAGACGCTCCTCCTGCTCATCTGTTTCTATGGACCTAACTGCTAACTACATGCAACGCACAGCTAACTGTGTGTGTGTGTGTGTGTGTGTGTGGGAGAGAGAGAGACTTGCATGCATGTATGTGGTAAATCCCAATTTCTCCTGCTGTATCTTGCTTGGTGGTTTGGACAGTCTGTATGTTCTCTCTACTGTTGTCTCTGATCACTCTACATATTATGGTGTGTGTGATAGTCGGTTAATGTAATGTTCTAGCTGCTGTATCCTACACAGGGCTTAATTAAGTCTATGTATGTAGTTTGTAAGTATGTAAGTTATCATTTTTCTTTCGCTAAGTCATCTTCTCAATGGTGCAGTCTGAGTCAGTAGGAAGTGGAAGTAGGAAGTGCTTTGACCTTTGGCCCAGAGGCTGCAGCCACTTTCATCTCTGAGCTGAAAATATTTTCTCTGAAACAGAAACCTCCGAGGACGACTACGAGGATGAGTCCGATTCGGACGACGACGGCGCCTGTGAGGAGAGCGGATTGGGTCTGCTGGCCAGGTTTGCGGCGAGCGCGCTCCCCGTCAGCTCCACCCCATTGAGCCTTGTCCATGATGAACGCCGCAGCAGGCAAAGCACTCTGGGTAAAAACAAAAAAAAAATATGGATTACCTTTTTTTGTGGAGAAGTCAGCAACAAAAAGAAAAGTAGAGAAAACCATGGCTTACCTTATATCCCATATTTAAGTAACATGCAGAAAAGCCTGTTCTCCTGCTTTTACTAATTTCACAGATCGCTTTCCGGTCCATAATTGTGATATTTTTTTTCTTGTGGTTGAGCAGGTTCTGCGCCTGAGCGTTTGTGCAGGATTATGTTATTGATTTATGGTTAAATATTCATTAATTTCTAATTGTCACATCAGGGTGCGTGTAATGATTTAGTCTTGAATTATTTATTTGTTTCAAATTGATCAATAGACCTATTCACAGGGTTATTGATTTCAGATCTAACACCTGAGTTTATTACAGGCTGTGTGTGTGTGTGTGTGTGTGTGTGTGTGTGTGTGTGTGTGTGTGTGTGAGAGAGAGAGAGAGAGTTAGGAAGAGTTTTTACACCATATAACCCTCTCTCCTCCCCTCCAGGGTCATCAGAGTGCGAGTGGTCAGACTCTGGCTCGGACGTACGACTCAGGAAGTTCCCCTCTCTGTTGCACGGCAAACGCTCCGCCCCAGAGCTCCCCCTGTTGCCCCCGGCAACCCGCCGCATCGACCAGACCAGCCCCTCAAAGCGAGATGACTCTCTGCCGGTCAAACGCAAGCCTCTGCCCCTGCCCAAGCAGGGGCAGGGGCAGAGATCGTTCAGCTTCGACCTGCCCTCCGCCTGCGGGTTCGGAGGCTTCAGCGAGGACGAGGGCTGGACGCGCCGACGCAGCGAGAGGATCTTCCTCCACGACGCCACCACCTCAGCCAGTCCCATGCCCGCGTCGGCCTCCGCTTCCACCAGTCAGAGCTCCTCCTCCAGCTCAGCCCCACCTCTCACCCCGAAGCCAGCCTCCAGACCCAAAGCCTCTGCGCCCAGCAGAGAGGGGAAAGATGTGGTCAAAGTACGTCAATAATTCATCGGGTTGTTATTCACCAAACTGAGACGAGCCTGTAAAACAAAGAGGCCCGAGTCTTTTTTTTTTTCCCGCCTTTGTTTGCTCCTCTTTCTTTTCCTTCTCTGTTACTGTTTCACTACTCTCCTCCTCCCTCAAACTCTGGTTCCCTTTCATCCTTTTGTCTCCCTTGACACTTCTGTGTGTGAGAGTGTGTGTGTGTGTGTGTGTGTGTGTGTGTGAGAGTGTGTGTGTGTGTGTCAGAGTGCCAGCAGCAGGGTTTCCCAGTACTTCAGTCACTGCTGCACTCCCCTGTTGTCAGTGCCGTATTGCTGACAAGAAAGGACAACTGCAGGCAGCCTGGCAGCATCCCAACCCTGTGTGTGTGTGTGTGTGTGTGTGTGTGTGTGTGTGTGAGAAGATGTAAATCTGTCCAGTACATCCTCAGTGCCGTCCTTCATATGCATGTTTTTAACTGAGTGTTGTGCCTTTCTAAATCCAGAAAAAGAAGCTGAAGGACTCTCCTCTGCCCGTGAGCCCGTCCACTCTGTGCAGTCCAATCACAGGCACCCCTGCGCCCCTGAGCCTCAGCCCGGCTCGCAAGAGCCAACAAAAAGCCAAGACCAAGGCCAGAGAGGTCAGTGGGATGGCTCAGATGCAAAAGTCATTATGGATGTGAACTTAATTAACTCGGCAAGGACAAAAAAAGAACGTTAAAGTTGTTAGACCTCAATGTGCACGCTCCCACTTCACTTTACAGCTCGCCGTGTCGCATGAACACATTGCACACACAGCGACAACAAGTCTCATGATAATTAGTGCTGGGAAATTAAAACGCCCTTGTGTTTGTGTTTTTTTTGCAGCCTTCCAGAGGAGCGGTGAGTCGGCTGATGGAGAGCATGGCGGCAGATGAAGACTTTGAGCCCAACCAGGACAGCAGCTTCAGCGAAGACGAACTCGTCCCAACGCGCAGCAACAGCATATCGGAGAGGTCCTCCACACCTGGTCAGTACGCAAAGACGCCATCCGGTACTGCTTCCAGATGTAGCTTACACAGGAAATAACAATGAGCTCATTTATTGCATTGTGTTGTTGTGTCCAGCTCCAGTGCAGTGTGTGTTGGACAAGGATTCTCTGGTGGACGGACTCAGAGTTTTGATCCCGATGGACGACCAGCTATTGTACGCGGGACATGTGAACACTGTACACTCCCCTGACATGTGAGTACACATTTGAACTTTGGAGGGCAAAAAAAGCAAGACTGGAGCACAGTGATTTATTTGTAGTCTTTAAAAGTGGAAAAATCTGTTTGCACTATTAAAAGCGGCAAATCAATCAGCGTGCTCCAATTTTTGTCCCCGCTGAAGTTTGCTGTCCTTGATTCAGTTTTTCTGTGCGGAGAAACCCAAGAGACTTAAAGCTATAGAAGAAAATATTGTTATGCAACGTCTGCAGGTGCAAACCACAGTGACCTTGTTGTAAAGCCACGTCGATTTTTCATATGCACAACACAGAGAGGATTTGAACTTGTGATATAATTATTTGTTTAGAAAGCTAAAGCCTGCTGGTGGTTAGCTTAGCAGAAAGACTGCAAGCAGGGGCATACAGCTAGCCTAACTCCATTGTTTTTACGTTTTAGGTTTCTGTACTGATTGAACAAAGGAGATGTAATGTGTTAATTAGTGAGCTTTAGAGGTGCTGATAGACCAATGTAAACTTTGCACAGAGCCAGGCTATTTGTGTTACATTATTTACCAAGTCGTTTATTAAGGACGCCATCTTGTCCCGTCCCCCAGCTGATGGGACTCTTGAAACTGTCAGACAGCGTCGTTAAAAGCTGTGGCCCTTTCTCACTGACCCTAAACGTTTGGTTCCCACATTTCCTCTGTGCAGATACAGCGTGGTGGTGGAGGGGGAGAGAGGGAACCGACCACACATCTACTGCTTAGAACAACTGCTGCAGGAGGCTGTGAGTGAACTCGCCCATATGGATCCTCTGCATTTATTGTAGACTCAAGGCTCCGCGTCTCTCTGTTTCTGGTGATACATGAGATGGGAGACTCTTTGCGGGGTTAAAAAAGTGAAAGCGTTCCATGCATGTGCAAAGTCTGCCCTGTGAAATAATGTATATACACTGTGTGCGTGCAGATCATCGATGTGAAGCCTCCGTCCGTGCGCTACCTCCCAGAGGGCACCCGCATCGCTGCCTACTGGAGCCAGCAGTACCGCTGCCTGTACCCCGGCACTGTTGTCAACGGTACAGCACCAGCACGCAAAAACACCCAGCACTTACATGACAGGATTCATAATCCACTTACACGGACGATTTAATTGTAGCTTGCAGCACAAACAAATATAAAACATATTTACAGAGCATAACGCAGCAGAGTTTATTACTTTGAAGAGCCGGATGGTAATGGGAACATAGCTGGTCTGCGTTCTGTTCTTATTGAACACTTACCATTCGGTGAGCTTTACTGCAATTAAACCCTAAGAAGCAATACTGCTTGAGTGACTGGGTGTCACACAGTTACATTACAACAGCTTTTTAATCTCTAAAAAGTGTCAAAATGAAATGTTCTCTGCTTACTTTCTCCTCCCCTAAACAGGAAGTTCAGATATTGACGAGAATGATGATCTTATCACCGTGGAGTTTGACGATGGCGACACAGGCCGCATCCCCCTCTCCCACATTAGACTGCTGCCGCCAGACTACAAGATCCACTGTGAGAACAAACACACACAGACATAGTCATAGTGTGCCTGCATGTACTAGGGCTGCTCCCTCTTAGTCGATTAGTCAACTAATCGGTCGTTTTGGTCTTAGTCAACTTAGATTTCTTTAGTCCATTAGACATGTTTGATGCTTTTCTTCATGCTGAATGACTTCTTTCCAAGAAACGTACGAGCACATCTCTGGTAAACACAAGAATTAAAGTGGTGCTTTTGCATGACTCTTTGCGGAGAAACTCAGATTTACAGATCTGTCGATTAAATCAACTAATCGATTAGTCGATACAATTGAATGAGTGTTAGTCGACTAAGAATTTCTTCAATCGAGCACAGTCCTAGCATGTATGTGTGTGCACGTGTGGGTCTAGGATCACGCATGTCTGCATTTGCATGAATGCGTGGTGCATGTATGTTGATGGTTTTAGTCAAGTATTTTCCCAGTAGAGTGCTGCTAACTTAGAGCTATTCCGGTACATCGCTACTCTTTTTTAAATTAAATATATATCCGTATATAAAGTAGTTATTTGATGTTTTTTGTTCCAAAGCCTGGTTCGGCTGTGATCAAATACCGGGAAGAGACAACATGAAACACTTTGCTTTCAAAAAATGAAAATATTAATTGAGCATGGTGCTCAAAACACCATGTAACATTACAGTGTTTATCCCTGTGGGCACTTTTGTTGATATCTGCACATCAGAAGCTGGTGTAAATATTTTCCTTTTTGCAGACCGGGTGCTTGCAACATGTTGACGTTTTACGAGGGAGTGAACACTGCAGAGTCCACACGTATTATTAAAAAATACACAATGTTGTTCAAAATAGCTGGTAATCTTGGCTCAATGAGAGGTTTGAAGGAAACCGACAACAGCATGCCTCTATTTGGATGTTGGAGTTTTTTCTTGTTAAGAAACCTGAATAGCTATAATTCCCCGCAGTTATGATGAAAGCATGAGGAGCATATAGGTCCCATATTTCAGATAGGCCCTAAAACCTGCTGGCTCTCTGCTTCTGTCCAGGCGCTGAGCCGTCCCCTGCGCTGCTCGTGGCCAGCTGCTCCAGGAGGCGAGTCCGCAAATGCAGCAAAGAGGGCAAAGACGCGGGACCTAAGCCAGAGGAGACCGCTCCCAAGATCAAAGGAAAACCTGGTCGCAAACCCAAACCCAAACCAGGTGAGATAATTGATTGATCCTCAGGAAATGATGGATGGATAAAATAATACAAGTCTTTTTTTCTTTTTTTTGGTTCATTGAGGCTTTAAGCTGGACTTTTAGTATCACCTATCACCATTATTTCATCTAATGATTGTTATTACCAACCCCCCTTCTTATCCTACTAAAAGATAATATCCTCTGAGTCTAATTCTACTTAACTCTAATGTATCAGTGAAAACGCTGGTAGATACAATGAGTCTCACAAGAAATGATTGAAATTTCTCAAAAAGAAAAGGTTACGTGTCCCATGGGAGGTAAAAATAAGATATAACTAGGGCACTGTACATTAAGTACTGCCATCACATTTGTCATTGAGTTGAACGCTGCCATTTCTCTTCTTTGAGTAATTCCATGGGACCAGTAAAGGACATCTCCTCCCGCACTGGAGCTGAATGTGTCAGCATAACATCATGAAATAAGAAATGGATTTCACGTTATTTGTGCTCATCACTGACGAGCAGCGTGCTTCTCTCCTGAGTACCTTAATTATCCATTTGAGACAGCTGGAAATGGACTTCATTTATGTTGATTATTGGGAATAATAATAGAAATGACTTACATGCAGTTTGTTTCTTATTTTAACATATTTATCATTAGACCATTAAAGAGGTAACATCAAGACTTTTGTCAACTTTGTCTTTTGATTCATCTTTTCAAAACAAGAGACCCAACAAAAATAGTTAAAAGCTCAGAAAGATCTTTCATCAAACAGCTCATGTTTGACCATGGCTGTCTCTGATATCACTTTTAATAAATTTGCAGCTTTGTGGTTGTTCTGTTAAAGCTCAGAGTCTGTTACTCTAGCTGTAATAAATGGCATGTTGCACGTGTTTGCTGACGCTGGCCTTGGTTCTGCTAGGTAAGCAGTTCTGAAACACAATGTTTTCATTTTAGAATGGTTTCCTTTGCCCATTTGTATGCTGTTCTCAGCATGTGAGGCTGCAGACCGCAAAAAACATGGAGCCACACGATGAATGCGTCAGCGTCTCCAATGTAAACCCATTTACAGTTGTAAAAAAATAAAATAATTCTTTAACCTTTTTTGTTGTTTTTTCTTTCTTTCTAATTTTTCAGAGACTTCTATGAACCCAGATGGCCGAGAGAAAACTGATCTTCCAACCTCCTCCACCCAGCCTGCAGAGAGACCCTCGGCTCCAGCCAAGCCCTCCCAGGACAGGACCTCGTCTGTCCAGAAAGCAGCTCAGGAGAAGCCTCGGCCTGCTTCCCGGCCAACAATGGGAACCCAGGCCAAACCAGGCCGCAAGAGCTCCGCCACGTCTCCCGCAAGTAGCCCTACCCTTCCCAACCCAATCCCCAGGAAGGCCAGCTCAGGCCAGCCTCCTCCTAAACCCCCTCGCGCTCTCCCTCCCTCCCTCTACCCCTCCACCTATGGAAAAGTCCTGACTGTGGATCTGTACAGCGAGCCCAACCTCAGCTCATACAACAACCAGCGCAGAGACCGAGAGATTAGCAGCAGTGTCAGTCCCACCACCAGCAGACCCAATATGGCGACATCATCCGCTGCACCCAAGCCGAGTGCTTCGTCCACACCCAGACCATCCTCTGCCTCCTCATCCAAAACCAAACCCTGCTCGGAGCATCACAGACCCAGCCACAGTGCTGGACTCATCCCCAGCCCCCTCTCCAGGCTGTCAACCGGCAAACCCGGCTCTTCGCTGACTTCCAGACCGTCCTCATCTTCGTTGTCATCATCGTCTGCCCCTAGACCCAAACTGAAGATGCCGTCTGACCAGCTTTCCTCCAGACCCAGCACCGTCTCCAGGCCCAAGCCCAGCCCGGGGCAAAGTGACGTGGGCTCGGTGGTGAGACGCAAGCCCCTGTCTGCGGAGCCCCTCGTGAAGCTCGACCATGAAGGCGTCACCTCCCCCAAGACCAAGAAGACCAAGGCACTGATGTTACTAGAGGGTCGGGGCGTCAGAGGAGATCACACCCCCATCACCACAGCCACAGCCAATCAGAAACTGCTAAAGGCTAAACCGCTGAGAGCTCTGGATAGAGAGTCCGGCCTGCCCGAGAAAGACTACAAAGCACCGATGCTGGCTAAGGAGAGGGCAGAAGGTCGCGGCAGTGCCGCCAGAGGACAGGGGATGGACACAAGAGAGGAGAAAGGTAAAAGAGAGGAGAGGAAGGAGGTGGAGAAAAGAGAGGAGAGGAAGATGAAAGAGGAATCTCAGAGTAGCAGCAGCTCAGAGTCGGAGGAAGAACGGGAGAAAGGGAAGATGAAGAAAAAGAAGAAATGCACCTCAAGTTGCTCGTCCTCCTCTTCATCCTGCTCCGGTTCCTCCTCGTCTTCTTCGTCCTCGTCCTCTTCGTCGTCCTCTTCGTCCACTGATGACTCTTCCTGCAGCTCAGATGAAGAGAGGACCCCTACTTCTCCACAAGGCCCCGTCACCCCACCTCCAGTACAGGACAAACCCAAAGAAGAAGATAAAGAAGAAGACGGAGAGGAGGAAGAGGGGAAGGGTGAGGTGGAGGTAAAAGTGGAAGAAGAAGAAGAAGAGCTGTCTCCTCTCTCACCATCTTCCTCTCCTTCAACCTCTCCGACTCCGTCTGCTCCCGCTAAACCAGCCACGGGGAAGGGCTCCGGGCAAAGGGGCCGTCCTCCGAAACCAAAGCCCAGCGGAGGAGAGGGGAAGGTGGGGAGACCGAAGCGGAGAGAGGGGGTCCACCTCCCCACGACCAAGGAGCTGGCTAAACGTCAGAGGCTTCCCAGTGTGGAGAACAGGCCCAAAATCTCTGCTTTCCTTCCGGCCAGACAGCTCTGGAAGTGGTTTGGAAAACCCACTCAGGTGAGGAGAAAAAAAAATCACTCATGGTAAAATTTTGAAAAACACCTGCTAAGGGTTGGGCGGTAATATGGTATACCGCAGGGTCTTAAAAATAGCAACGGTATCATTTTCAATACAGTCATAAAAAAAAATGCAATGCACTTATTTAGGAGACAAGGATTAAATATAATTTATGTAATTATGTGTGGTTGTCATCACGTGACAGTGTGGAGGAGAAAGTAGTTTTTTGTAAGTTGTTATAGATAGATAGATAGATAGATAGATAGATAGATAGATAGATAGATAGATAGATAGATAGATTTATTTTATTGATCCCACAAAAATGGGAAATAATGGTGTTGCAGCAGCAAAAATATCAGACACAGAGCACACATACAGAGTATACATTAAATAATAGGAAACAATATACATAAAATAATAATTGAATACTACACAAGCAATATTTAAAATATATACAGATATAAAGATAAAAAGTTGGGAGTAAAAATGTACAACTGTTTCCCTAGTAAAGATAGTTTTTTTTTTTTTTTTATGTCATTATTGTTTCAGTATTAGCGTTTGGTATTCAACAGTTTGGTGACACCGTCTGAGTCTTACGTCATCATTTTTAATTAGTCACGGTAATACTAGTCGCGGTAATAATAGTCGCGGTAAAATAGGGAGGAGGTTTGACGGTATCAAAATTTGGATACCACCCAACCCTACCACCTACTATATTCGTCCAAATGTTCCTCCTTTCACTGTGTGACCAGTCTGTCCTCCTCTGCCCCCCCCCCCCCCCAGAGACGTGGTATGAAGGGCAAGGCCAAGAAGCTCTTCTATAAGGCTATTGTGCGTGGCCGAGAGATGATCCGCATCGGTGACTGCGCTGTGTTCTTGTCTGCCGGTCGGCCCAACTTGCCGTTCATCGGCCGCATCCAGAGCATGTGGGAGTCGTGGGGCAGCAACATGGTGGTCAGGGTCAACTGGTTCTATCATCCAGAGGAGACAAACCCCGGCAAGAAACTTACCGACAAGAAGGTAGGAGCCTGGCGTTTTGGAAAAAAAAAAAAAGTTAGAGTGAATCTGCCCCCTCAAGCAGGACTGCTGCTCCTTAAACATCCGTTGGAATTGTTAAGCCACAAAACTTGATAAATCACTGTCTGAGAATTGTGATTTGTCACTCAGGAAAAGATCATTTTGTCTCTTGAAACATTTAGTCTGACTAACAGAAGGTCTTATTCACGGGTGAGAGTGTTTTGACACCTCTTTCATTTCAGGAAATGTAATTCATGAAAGGAGAATTATTTAGTTAAATCTCATAATAGAACCTTCCGCCTTCATTTTTCTCTCTTATTTCCTCATTGTAATACATCATGCTACCGTATCATTAAAAAGCCATGAGATAATCATAAAAGGTTCATCATGACTTTTTTAGCCTGATTCATTCATAGCTGTTAAAGTGCTCATATTATGCTTTTTGGCGTTTTCCCTATCCTTTATTGTGTTATACACTACCGGTCAAAAGTTTGGGGTCACTTAGAAATTCCCATTCCACTCCATCATAGACAGAATACCAGCTGAGATCAGTTGCATTGTTTTTTTTTAACCAGGGCAGCAGTTTTCAGATGACTGCTTACATAATTGTAAAAAGGGTTCTCCAATGTTTTCTCAGTCAGCCTTTTAAAATGCTATCAGATTAGTAAATAGAACGTTCCTTTGGAACATTGGATGAATGGTTGCTGATAATGGGCAATGTAGATATTGCATTACAGATCAGCCACTTCTTTCTACAACAGTCGATAACCCTTTTGTAATTATGTAAGCACATAATGTCATCGGAAAACTGCTGCCCTGATAAAAAAAAACAACAATACAACTGATCTCATCTGGTATTCTGTCTATAATGGAGTGGAATGGGAATTTCTAAGTGACCCCAAACTTTTGACCGGTAGTGCATATATTTTTATGTAATAGGCTTCCAAAGTGAAGAAGCCCAAAGTCCCCCCCCAAAGGGACTTACCGTCTCCAACAGAAAACACTGTTCACCAACTGCTCCAAACAGCTCTATTGTAGTCCAGCCTTTACTTCAGAGACCAACGTGGTCACTTTGGAACACACGTTATAATGCTCGCCTAGCTGCTAGCATGGCCCGCCCTCATACTCTGCTTCTGACTGGCTAGTAGTCCTTACCTAGGTACTGTCAGGGCACGCCCTCATACTCTGCTTCTGACTGGCTAGTAGTCCTTACCTAGGTACTGTCAGGGCACGCCCTCATACTTTGCTTCTGACTGGCTAGTAGTCCTTACCTAGGTACTGTCAGGGCACGTCCTCATACTCTGCTTCTGACTGGCTAGTAGTCCTTACCTAGGTACTGAGCATGTGCGACTCCCAACAAAGATAGAACAGAAGTGAAATGTCTCACTCTGTAGCTAAAACAGAGAGCTCAACACACAGGGTGAAAAGAGGAGCTGCAGCAATGTGCAGTACGACAAAAAATATTAAAACCATGTAAACCTATTCTGGTACAACCTCTAAATACAAGTATGAACCTGGAAATTATCATAATATGAGCACTTATGTAAAAGAAATGCACGTCAGTCTGAATACATCATTGTGTATGATTAGTTTGAAGTTTTTTGCTAAGTCTCCTGTCCTCTCCAGAACTGGGACCAGATGTGTGGTCAGTCTTTACCAGCAGCTCTGCACTCTTCTATCCAGAGGAAAGATTTCATGGAGGTGAGAAAGAAATGAAGCATTTAACTTGTGTTTTTCAACTCAGGCTTCAAATCCCCTATTGATTATATCATAAACATAAATCAGACTAAAGGGATGCTTGGACAATATGGAGCCCCAAAACTGCATAAATGTAATTAAAGGCTATCCGTAAAAGTAATAAAAAAAAACACATAACTGAATTATCAATAAACAATGCTATTAGTTAAATAATAAAAATAGAAGAACATAGAAAGCTTTATACTTTTCCTCCAATAAGTTGGCTAAAAAAAGCAGGTGTTAACTTCTTTTTTTTTATTATTGTTTTTTTTTTTTTATCTATTTTCTTCTACTCTCCCCAAGCAACATTTTTCTCACCACATTCCCAGTTTCCATGAGGACTGTGTGGCTAGCTAATGTTGGCTTAATTGAAATCACCGGTAGCTAAACACACCATTTCATGCAGCGTGTTAGATTCAGGGAGAGGTACTGAGACGACGAAATGAGTGTGTTTAAACACCAGTTGTCTAAATTATTCACACGGTCCTCTCATCACTGATGTTTTGATTTATTTTATCAAGTGGTTGTGGTTCAAGAAGAAAGAACATAAAGCTTTATATTTCTTTTAATCTTTTTTTTTTTAGATTAGATTAAACTTTATTGTCATTGTGCAGAGTACAAGTACAAAGACAGCAAAATGCAGTTTGCGTCCAATCTGAAGTGCAAAAAAAATGTAATGTAATATATACAGGTATAGACAGGTGGTGCATAGGCAGGACAAGAAATATATTGCAGTGTAATAAGCGCAGAATAAATATGGCTATGTACTATTAACAATGTATGAACAACATGTACAGATATGTGCAATGTAGTAGCAGTGACATTATAATAGTAATAAGAATAATATAGATATAGATATATGCAGTGTATTAACAGAATATATAATATATAATAAGAAAAACAATAAATATGGATAAACTGAATGAACCATATAGACAGATATGTACAGCTATCTGCAGTGTGGTAACATTATGAGAGTAGTAAGAATAAGTGTATGTGCAGGATTATTATGAAGAGCAGTAGAATATGGCTATGTATAGGTGTAATTACAGTATGTACATCTGTAAATAAATACATTTTGGGCCTCACATACGACAGGTGAATGCAGTTAGTTGTCTAGTTGGGTAGAAAAGAAGTAGGCGTGTCATCCACAGCCTACATACTGTAGTAGGGCTGTGCACTTAATCAAAATTCTAATCCCAATTGCGATTTCACCCAATTGCGATTTCGGCTCCTAATGTTCACAAAAACTTTGATTATTTTTGCACATTTTTACACAATCGTGTTAAATAATCGTGATTATGATATTTTTCCATCATTGAGCAGCCTTAATATCCACTAGATTTGGAATAAAAACCTCTGTGTTGTGTCGCAGCGCGCCCTCTACCAGTCGTCTCACAGCGACGAGAACGACGTGCAGACGGTCAGTCACAAGTGCCTGGTGGTCAGCGTGGAGGAGTACGAGCAGATGACCCACACGCGGCGCTACGCCGACAGCGAGGACCTCTACTACCTGGCCGGCACCTACGAACCCACCACCGGCATGATCTTCAACACCGACGGAGTCCCGGTCATCTGCTGAACAAACGCGCACACAAAAAACAACTCACTACGAGTTGCTGAAACCAGATCACGGCCCGACTCGCCGCTGAGTCTTTTCCAAGTCTAATCACTGATCTTCACGATGGATCTTTCAATGGACTCAACCGCTCCGACACAATAATACACTTCAGACTGGACTGTCTTGAGCAGCTTCTACTACAGAGACGGGAGACACTATAGAGACAGTATTACACGGAATACGTCTCCTGGAAAACCTTTTGCACACACAGACTCCCATCAAACTATTTCACTTGTTGGTGTTCATGGGAAAAGCTTCTGAACACACACAAGCACTTCAGTCCCCTTTTACATGTAAATATCTGCATAAACACACACACACATGCACAGACATGTAAATACGCCCCTCCATGTAATACACACATACAGTTATATAGAGGAAAATATGAGTGTTTTATTTTCATGTAATAGATTTATGTCAGAGTACTTTTTTCTAAAGAGGTAAACAGCCGAGAAGCTTTAATGAACTGTGAATGATGATACAGGAGAGAGGACAGAGTCCATCCGTCCGTCTGTCCTCCCTCTGCACTGGCAGGACGGACGGACGGACGGACACAGGCGGCGGTGATGTGACGTTGTGATTATGATGTTGCAGTGGTGATGTTACAGGTCATGTTACAGTCATGTAAATGTATCTACAGAACAGCAGGAGCGACAGACCGAGAAAGAGACGCACAGTCCCAACAGAGAGCACTTAAATAAATAAAAAAAAAAACACTTAAAGTCTATCCTCCTTTTAATTTAACCCCTTTGAGTCACCGAGACAATCCTAATTCGGGCAGGCAGACTGTCCCGTGTGCTACTAAAACTTCTTGACTCCCCCAGAGACTCAGGCTTAAAGAGAGAGGAAGGAATCTTGTACTATTAAAAGCACTTCCCATTTTCATCTTTGAGTTTCTTATCTTAAAGGAAAAATCCACCCAGAGAACACGTAAACACTATGAAACCAGTTCATGTCGATGTATCTCTTATGTAGTCGCTCGCCCATTTTTGCACTGAGGTTGAGCAACAACAACAACAGTGCGAAATGGATCCTAGAGGATGTAGAGACACCAGATTTAGTTCATTCAGTGACTGGTTGATGTTGAAAAGCATACTGGGAAACGTAGGACAAAAATGGGTAACCAAGAAAAGTAAACTATAACACTTGATCACAAAGTGACTCCGTGAATGCACTGAACAAGTTGATGTATTGACAGTGTTGGGGTCCTAAAGGGTGGATTTGTCCTTTTTTTTTTAAGGTGTTTTCAGGGTTGTAAACATTGCAGTCGGTCGAAGATGCATTATGGTCTATGCACTGATTACATCATGAACATAATTTCACTTTGACTATCTTCCACAGATTTGCTTTTGTTCATTCGTCTTGGCTGCATTGTTTTCAACCTCTTTGTTAGATTTTATTTTGATTTTGCTTCTGCTGTTTTATGGACCTCTAGCTTACCCCCGTTCGATCAGCCCCTCTGAGCAATCATCTTAGACGTGAGTGCACTTTGAATGAGCTCCGCTTCAGAGGAGACTCTGACTGGGAGTCAATGTATGTCTTCCTAGAGTATTTACCTAACCCCTCCCACCTGCCTCTTCTCTGTATGCCGGTGTGGCCCCTTCGCCCTTAGACACGGATAAACTAACACACGTCCCCTTTACATGTTCTTCTTTTCGTCTCTCATAGCTTTAACCGTTTTTAGGGTGAGACTGTTGAATGTCGTGCTCAGGGTTGTGAGCGTTTGGGCGGCCTTACTCTCCCAGGCCTTATGATAATGATTCGCCAAATTTGCTTAGGTCCCGCCCCCTTGCTCCCACCATCATCAAAGTAATCAGATTGGTGTTTTCCCCAGTAATGCCTTTCTTCTTTGTGATTCAAAGTTGAAACAACCCTCCGTTCCTGAGCTTTTAGCCCACTTTGTTACACTATTGTGTATAGAGTTTGTATCAGATCTATCAGTATCTATATACAGTATATAGTATACTGTATATATAGTATATATCTGTGATTATCATGTTCATTTTCTTGTATGTTTCTTACCACGTTGCCCTCTGTCTGCTTTGCTGCAGAGACTGAAGATTGTCTTGTTGATATTCAATAGTTTTAATATTTTCTACTCTTTTGAGATCTTTTGGTTATGTCTGATTTTATTATAGGCTATATCATATTTTTACTCGCTCTGAGATGGCTGCGTGACGTCTCGAGGACAGCCCGCAAGGTGTTAATGTTGTTAATGTGACGTATTCCCGATTTAAAATGACAAAAGACGTCTGCCAGTATGGTGGCATTTCAGTACGGGAGAGGTAAAATGAAAAGTTTGATAATGTGCTGCTAGTGGTTTAAACCGGTACCAAGTGACTATATGTGCTGTTTTCTGAGATTACTCCATCGATTGATGTCAGAATATCTTATCTGCTTATCGGCCCCAGCTGGCCCTTCAGGCTGAGACTCCCATTTCTGCTGACAAAAGTTCAAATGTTTTGAGTGACAGTCGGCCAAAACGGATCTCCGGCTGGTATCTCAGCCGGGGAAGAGTAATGGGTTCACAGGTCGTACCGGTGTTAGCAGAGGGAAGAAGTTCACGTGCCCGTTATGAATGTTTGTTTATCCCTGGAGCTGCTAAAGCACTTTTTTTCTGTGTGTGTGTGTGTGAGGGAGAGAGACTGATAAGACATCACACTCTTATCCTCTGGTATACACACATGCGCAAACTTACACACCTTTGTAACCCTTTAAGGTGTGTGTTATTGCCTTCCAATCTCTATTTGCCCCCTATATCCATCCAAAGCCCAGCCTAAGGCCTTCAAACAGGGTCCAACACAAAACACACACACACACACACACATATGAACACGTATTGCCCACTTCGCCTTCATTTTCATTTGGTGTCATATGTTTTGAGAGCCTGACTTTGTATAAGTTCGTTTTACCACAGTTTATGTTTTACTTTGGCTTGTCTTTAAAATGTTTTTGCTGTGATTTATTTTTTCAACTCTTTTTATTTTTATTTTTTTTTTGCATGTTTCCGTCACTTGTTTTCCTGTTGCTTCCCCTCTCTGAACAATCGTCCACGCCTCTCAAGCAATACTGCTGACAGGCACTGGGAGCTAGCTGCTAGAAAGAGAGAAGAATGGGAGAGAGAGCAAAAGAGAGAATGGAGAGAGAGAGAGAGAGAGAGAGAGAGAGAGAGAGAGAGAGAGAGAGAGGTGGACTGGAGGCTGGTTCTTCGTCTGCTGTTCCTTCAGTATAGTTGTCGTCCTGTTAAAGAAAAAAAAAGATTATTTTGAAAATAAATAGAAAAATAAGTTTTGTAAATGATCCTTCACTGTCGAGTGGAGAAAAGCTATCAGAATATACTTTGTACACATGTCTAATCTTGTAAAAATGCAAAAAGAATACATTTTAGAGATGAATCTGAAACCAGATATATTCTGCCACCCTATACTGTATGTGTAAGGTTTTTTTTCTGTTTTTTACAGACAGCAACCACGTTTATCAGTGTTTCTTTTAAATTGTTTTAGTAACTCAATATTTTATAGTTAATCAATAAACAGATGGAACTCTACTGTTCATGGTGTTCTGTGAGTCTCTGGCATGAAAATATAGCTCTTTTATTTCTTAAAGCCTTTCTCTTGATGACATTTGTGTTTAAACTGCTAAAATACTGCACTTTTTCCTTTCATCCTCACTATAAGCAGTAATACAGTTTGGATTCATTTTGAATTTTAGTTTCATCTTCACAAAGATATCTTAAAGGAAAAGTTTATCATTTCAGGAAAGAGCGCCTATTGCTTTCTTGCTAATAGTAAGATGCAAATATTCATACCACTCATATTAGTTAAATATAAGGTTAAAGCCAGCAGCGGGTTAGCTTAGCATAAAGACTGGACTTGTACAAATTGAATACACAGGATATAATGTGTGAATTAGTGAGCTTTGGAGGTGCTAGTAGGTGGTTTTGTTACTTTTGGGCAGCCCTGCTAGTTGTTTCCAGCATAGACTTCAAATAAAGATGGAGGAAGCCAAGTCCCGCCCATACACTCGCCCGACCAATCGCGAGTCAGTCTCAGCTGTCATCATCATGACATTTCACCCCATTTTTATCGCATCAATGAACTAATTAAAGCCAAACTTATCAGAAAAATGAACACTTGATCATCAGCGTGATCAGAACTACCTAAAATTAAAGAAACTATCTTTGGGGGAAATGTATTTGATGTATAGTTTGATTTTTTTGGGGGGGCAGGGTTTATGACCTATACTGCAGCCAGCCACCAGGGGCCATCCAGATGTTTTGGCTTTACTTTTGGGCAGCTGTCAAGCTGTCCTTTATATACAGCCTATGGGTTTCCAGTCATTATGCTAAGCTAACTGACATGTATACCGTACAGACATGAGAGTGGTATCAATCTTCCCATCCAACTCTCTGTTTCCCAAACTATTGGTTTGAGTAATAGATTAGTGTACAAATTCAGCTACTTCTACGTTGTTGATCTTTCTCCTCCACCACCTGGTCTCCTGCAGCATTCACCGCCACCAGAAGAAGCAGCTCCCATGTTTTTGTTTTCTCTGCTTTTGTGCCTATAGGTTCAGTTTGTGTGGACTGCCCCTTTAATCAACAGTGGACTCCATCAGGCCTCCATTTTGGCAGCCCAGTAATGAAGCTGCTGGTTGTGATAAAATGGAGGAAAGTTCAGCTTCCTCTGCTGAGCTGCAGAGCTGACCACAGGAGACACATTTTCCACCGCTGACCGTTCATGACTCTGCCCTCAATGAGCTGGTGTGAGTGTGTGTGTGTGTGTGTGTGTTTGTGAGAGAGAGAGAGAGCGAAGTGTGTGTGCCTTTTGAATTCCCGTGTGTCCACATGTAATCAAATCTTTGCTGACATGAACTGAGTGTGTGTTCCTGTTTCACGGTGAGAGCAGCAGTCAGGGGTTCGGCCGCCTCTCTGTTTCCCCCAAAGGACAAACATCAGCATAACATCAGAACCTGCTGGGAGCACACACACACACACACACACACACACACACACACACACACACACACACACACACACACACACACACACACACACACACACACACACACGCCAGCACAGAAAGGTATCCACAGGCATCCTAACATACACTGGCACACACACTCTCCATCCTCAGCAGTGCCCTACACACCCTCTTGTGGGTGTGTCAGCGTGCAGGGTTCTGATTGGCTGACATCACATGAACAGAGGCATCTATTGGCTAAGGTTTCATTGCAGCTTAGACACAGGGAGCAGAGGAAGCCGAGATGCAAGTGTGTGTGTGTGTGTGTGTATATGCTTGCGCCTGTGTGAGTGTTTGAACTCATTACTGAGTTTCGGCTCTGTGCGTGCATGTGTGTGCGCGAGAGAGAGAGTGGGTTGTACACACCGGTTTCCCAGGAGACAGGTATCTAAGTGAGTGGGCGTTCAAACGCACACTGAGCACAGTTTGAAAGGCTTGTTATTCAGACTGAAGTCTGCTCTTAGACTCTCAGAACAGTTTGTCCTTTAACTCGGTTTTGTCAAAAAGGAAGAAAAAAAATACTACATTTTTTTTCCATGCTCTACTTTCTCCTCCTTCCCTCTTTCTATTGGTCTGTCTTTCTTTCTTTCTTTTTCTCTTTCATCCATCGCAGATTTCTTTACTTGTGTATTGACTGCCCTGTTTTCCACCTGGCTTATGTAGGCTGAAATCAGGAGGTCTAAAAACTAGATGTCATATATGTTTTGCTGTCAGAGACATCAACCTGGAAACAGAAGCCATACATCTTCATGTCACTGTCCCTCCGCTTCATGGCAACAAAGACAATAGACTTAAATATTGTTTAGGGGAAATATGCTTGTTTTCTTCTTGCGAGGAATTAGCTAAGATCAATATCACTCTCATTTCTGTGTTTAAGCGACTGTAATCAATATTTTTTATAACAACAATGGATCAAACTAGAAAAGTGTGAATGCTGGATGTTGAAAAGATGACGCTACACTGCATTTAACATAAATGTTTAAATGTTTGTAAATGATACCTGTTTATCTTTAATAAAGGGAAGCACTCTAATGCCGCATTTTCACTGCATGGTATACGGCACGGCTCTACCATAGACTGTATATAAGAATGGACCAACAGATCCTGTGTCTCTGGACGGAGACCAGTGAAGGATATTAGAAGTCACTTTTCCGGTGCTGGCTGAGTGTTACTGAGCAGCTTCCAACTGAGCTTGAAGACGTAGATGTGACGTGAGCAACGTGTCTGAAAGTGTGAAGTCTTCTGGTAGCTGTGCCAAGAGAAATCTCAATCATTCCCAATCTCACAGAGACGGAGAGCGTAGGTATATGTAAGGAGATAACATAGACACAGGCTAATTATTGCTAACTAAAATGCTAGTTAACATTAGTAATTAAACCTAAACAGCTAATGTAAGTCCAAACTGCCTGTGAGCTTCTCCTGTACTATACAGTAATTCCTCTACTATGTGACAGTAAGTCTCGTGGTTATGACACAATCGTTAGCCTATTTTTATAAAAGCGTCTGCTACGGAGCCATAACATGAGGTACAAGGTAATGGAGCCTTTTATACATTGTCGTGTTTCTTTAGAAATAAACAATAGACAAATAGAGTCTTTAAACGCTTCAGATGTAAAGTTATTCTCTGTCAAACTGACGTCAAAATGAATGGCAGTCAATGGGATGCTAACGAGAGGTGATGTTGTTGTAGCATCAAAATGGCGCCATAGGTTCTAAAGCGAAGCTTACCCCCTTGGGCTCTACTCCACTCGACTTTGGTTTTCCGATAGTACCTGGAATTTTTTTGGTACCACCTCGCTGACCAATCAGAGCAGACTGGGCTTTTTCAGGAGAAGGACTTAAAGAGACAGGCGTTAAAACGGAGCGTTTCAGACAGACAATGAAAGCAGGTATATTCAGACAGATAGTATGGGAAAAATAATGTGTTTTTTGAACAAAGCATGTAAACATGTTCTAGCAGAAACCCAAAATAAAGTATGAATCCCGAAAATGAGCACAATATGGGACCTTTAAGCTCCATAATCATTAAACTTCTGTGAGAGAGTGCTGATGCAGTGTGTGAGTAAGATGTGGATCACACTGAACATGCCTGTGTATTCTACTTTTTACAAATTTTTTGTAGGATAAACCTTTGCATACCTACTATTAGTTTTTGAAAAACAGAAGAACTTCTTCACTTTCTCGTTAATCTCAGATCTTGCTGGTGACCCTTTGGGTCTATGGGTCTGACCCCAGGTGGAAACCACTAAAATAGACCGTCTTCCCATATTAGCCATAAGCTCTAGTTTACTCTGTAATTCACCCGCTGCATAATATATATACAAACTCTGTGTCTGTGTGTGTGTGTGTGTGTGCTTGCGTGCATGCATGTTCTTTGTTTTCTCTGGCTTTTGATCTCTCTCTCTCTCAATCTTTTGCCTCTTGTGATAAATTTGAATGTGAAATGACAACTGAGCTTTACAAATATTAGTTCAGAGTGCGATCCCACATGGAAGTGTGTGTACGTGTGTGTTGTACTGCATATCAATTAGCTATATATTATTCATGCTGACAACGTAATGAATGAAACATCACAGTCTTTGTATTTCAGGCATGTTTACTTATCCCTCTCTCTCTCACACACACACACACACACACACACACACACACACACACACACACACAGCTGCCGTTGTGGGTATTTAGACAGCAGTGACAGCAGTGTGAATGAAGTCCAATTGTCACTGCGAAGACATGGTGATGCCCACTGAATACCTGACAGCTGAAGACTAGCAGCTCCTCCTAATGAAGGAGCAAGGGCATCATTCACAGTGAGGAGGAGGAGGAGGACATGTTTAAGTCTCTAAAATCTCTCTTAAAGCATACTCTCCCCAAAATGCAATCTAGGGTCTTTTTGTGAATGTACCCGAGTCAAACTTTTGTTTAAAAGCATAATTATTAGTATTTGTTTTGGGTCAAATGGCCTTTTGAATGGGAGTGCTAGGGGCACTGCTATGATCGCATCAAAATCACTATTTTTAAAACACTAAGAAGGCTCGACACAACATGAAACTTTGCTCCAAGTATCACCAGGGGCTCCAGCATTGAGAACATTGTTTGTGTCCACAGAGTTTACTAAAAGAAAGGTTTTAACAACTCACTGTAGCTGTTGGTTTTTCCGCTCGCCGCCATCTTGCCAGTCAAAAAGAGTCGATCTCCGAATGCAACAACAGGGAGGAGAGTAAAGATGGAAAGCTCCTAAAGCTTAGTTCCATATTAAATGCACGGATAATTCGTTGTTTTGTCGTTAATGAAAAAAAATATTGACCTTGTAGTTGAAAAAGGAGCCTTATATAAGAATGACATTTCCTCCTACGGAGTCCGTTCATTCACATTCGGAGATCGACACTTTAAAGGTCCAGTGTGTGGGACTTTCTCCCATCTAGTGTTGAGATCATATATCACAATCAACGCCACGCAGTTCAAAGTAGGTATTACAGCTACGGTAGCCTTCACGCTTCAAAAAGCCGGTCTCTTTCTCTTTTCAATCTCCTTTTTCTTTATCTGGGCGAAGAAGAAGAAGAAGGAGAAGACTCCTGTTCCTGAAATTTGGATTTTGAATACGTGTGGTCCTCCATGTTTCCTTCTTCAAACTTGACACCGGGGCCGGGAAGCTACGATACCAATTAGCAGCATTAGCAGCACCTGTGAGTTTATCATTTTATATATATATATATATATATATATATATATATATATATGGTGTTCACATAGTTGCATTTTAAAGCGAGAACAAGAGATTTGTATGCAAGAAAAAGCTAATTTATTTTAGAAAATTAACCAAAAACGCCCCAGAAAAACTGCAACTATATACATTCTATGATTTTATCATATATTTGTTTCTGCCATAGAAATGTATAATTTAAAAGAAAACAGCATGCTAATTTTGCCGTTACAACAAAACACAGCTAAAAACAAAAAAAATAATACTAAATAAAAACAGCTAACCTAGTCCTGCTATAGCTTAGCAGGGTAGCATTGCTGCCATCTCAGCTTTTGACTGTAGTGGAATTTACAGTTTGGTGTGGTTGTTTCTTTTAAATGACATATTTAAGTGTGTTCAATTCTACATTCATTTATTACATTTCAAAGTGTTTAGGAATGATAGAGAGAAAGCTGGAAAAACACATTTAGTATGTTTTCTCATATTCCCTTAGGTGTCAATGATTTTTGTCGTAAAATAACAAGTCTAAAAATACATTTAAAGAATAGGGCATTAGCCTCCTCTATTACAATTACAGACTGCACTTTAACCCCCCGAGTTTCTAAACAACATCTTCTTTGTATCCTTGTTACTGTTCCCTGCCTTTGGCAGCAGTCTATATATTTGCATATAAGAAATAAGCTATTCTTACATTCTGAGTCACGGTATTACACGCACATTGTAGCTTACTTACATTTTAAACCTTGAACAAGCCGCTGTGGAACTGCTAAACGTACTTATGTTCATGTCAATAAAGATTTAGAAACATTTGATTTAGAAACATTTTGAAGAGGAGAAAAGTGATGCCCTCTACAGCTCATGTCTGCCACGCGCACCACCCAGGCCAGGAGGTTTTCTGTCACATTTGATTTTTTTATTTAGTTTCCACTGTCTTCTATCCATACTACAGAAGACCTGTGTCAATATCAGGATGCTTGGCGTCTGTTGCTGACTGCATTAATCTAATATGAGAAATAAATTGAATGAGATGTGTATGGTCTGAATCATCAACTGATTAGGTTCTGTTGTCTATGAAATGTGTTTCCTAATATGCATTTGTGACAGTCTAACATTAAAGGCAAGTATAATAAGAAATGTGCAGAAAAAAGGTGACTTTTACTGTATCACATGTCTCCACATAGCGCTTACTTCCTCCTTTAATAGAGTTTGATCCACACCACCGAGACAGTAAAGAAGAAGAGGAACCATTTTAAATGATGTGAAAATGCCACATGTAGCATTTTCACATCAATAAACAAAGTGATGCTTTTTTTTACGGCTGAAATTGGCCATCCACCCCACGTTTCTCGCAAAAAGCTGATTGTTATATACACACATAAATCTGGTAACCAATCAGTGAAAGAGAGCAGTGGGTTCATGAGGCACATAAAAGAGCACTAACAACACATTCACACTCCCATCTCGTAAAATATTGAGTTTTATCATCATTTGTTTCCTCATCCTATACCGAGACATAACAATCCATTTGAAGAGCACATATTGACCTTTAAAACTCGGCACCATTCAAACTTAAACGCAGCCAGAGTGGAATCAGACTACCAGACCTCTTTTACCCTTCCACTCCGTTTCTACCTTCCTCTATCTCCTCCATCTTTCTCCTCCTCCTCTCTTCCTCTCAACAGTATGTGGAGCAGAATGACTAATGATCAGTCACACACCAGAGACCTTCTTTCCCCTGCAGCCACATCCAAAATTAGCACACACACACACACACACGCGCGCACACACACGCGCACGCACGCACGCACGCACGCACGCACGCACACACACACACACACACACACACACACACACACGCACGCACACAGGCGAAAATGCACCCAGACAAACACCAAGATATTCATAGGTTCGTGCGCAAACAGAGACACACTTTGACTTCTATAAACACAAGATATGTAACTGGCCTTGTGTGACAATTTCCTTTTATGGGAACTTCTTTCTTTCGTCCTCTTGGGCTCTGTGACACAGATATGAGGTTGAATAAAGACACAACCTCTGATCTGTGATACAAATGCTCTACACGTTGTCCTTTTGGACCTGAAGTCCTGTTAAGCTGCAGCTCTCTCTGCTGGATAGAAGCAGTTAATACAGATTTTATTTCACTTATTGTTCCCCGCAGGACGAGGACACGTTTCAGACACTGAGGATAAGAAACCCTGTTGCGTTTCTCTTCTGTTTGAACTTGTAGGCCATCGCAAACATGCTCACTTACTCCAGCACTGAAGAAGAGATCAGACCTGCTCCTTATGTTTTACACACCGCCTCTCAGTAGTTGGATTTTCAAACATTTCAAATAATGGCTTCGTGAGATGTGAGGTTTTTGTGGTGCAGATCTGTTCTGCTCACAGCTGTTTAGACAGGAATAATCTGACTGACTAAATGAGGTGGCTTCCTGTTTTGACAGACACAAAGGAGCTCTGATCTAAACCGTAAGATATAGGAAAAAAGTATTTTCCCCTTCCATTTCCATAGCAGCAGAAATAGCAACAACATAGCAGACACAGATGTAAACAACAGTTTTATTAAGCTCTCACAATGGGACAATGCTGAGCACAAACAATACCTTAAACCGAAATCATGACATATTTACAAAAAAACAATGTTCAGTTCACAATTGGAGAATTTAGCTAGTCTGATAAATTGGCTAATTCTGGTATGATGTAAGTCACATTTTGAAACAAGACTTTTATTTTTGATGCTGCCTTTTTTTTCCATATACTTCATCATAACTTTTATTCATACGTCTTATTCTGTTTTTTATATTTTGAACTGTTTTGAACTGCTCTTTAATGTTTTATGTAAAGCACTTTGAATTGCCTTGTTGCTGAAATGTGCTATACGAATAAAGCTGCCTTGCCTTTTGATAGGTTAAAGGTGCAGTAGGTAAGACTTATAAAACTAACTTTCTGTCATATTTGCTGAAACTGACCCTATGTTCCAGTAGAACTACATAAAGCAGGTCATTTAAAAATAAGTAATAAGGGTAATAATAAGGTAATAAAAAACAAATCCAGCTCCGCTGCGATTTGCAAAAATCCACCACTCCCTGTTCAGATGCACCAATCACGGCCAGGGGGAGTGTCCAACTGCGTGTCTAACTGCTTGTCAATCACTGCTCATGCACACGCATTCATTCTCCCTTGTGGGGGGAGGGGCTTAGGAGACCGTTTTGGGCTTTAGCAGAAAGGGGGGGAGGGACTGAGAAGTTGTCGATGTTCAACTTTTTTGGCTAAGTCCTGGATCTTCGCAATCTTACCTACGGCACCTTTAAGTAATAAATATAATTTCTTAAGTATAAATAGAAGTAGGAATTTAACATTGAGAGCTGAATGGGACACAGTTTGCTCCAATCCTGGTTAGATCTCATTCTGATATTTCAAGCTAAAGACAATTGTTTGGTTGTGGAATCATTTAGTTATGCACATATTTTGCAAAAATCTAAATTAAAAATCTAAAAATTTAGCAGCACTAAGGCTCTTATACTATTCTTTTTCACAAGTATTACTGCAAAATATGTTATGTTACCGTAGGTATATACACATAGTGTCTGTGTGCAATCACATTCTTTTTACACCATCCTGATGTTTCACAGTGTGCAGTCGACATGGGTGTTCAGTCTGGAATAGTCAGCGAGATCGTGGTTTCTGAAGAAATTCTTTGGTGAGAGATGGGAGGGAAATTACCGATTTAAAAAAAAGAAACAGAAGCAGGAAGTTACATGATAGGCTGACAGATGTCAGACCTTGAGGAATAGATGAAATGCACAATCAAAAGGTTTTTTGATTTTAAAAACAGGTCAGTGTGGTAGCATGCAGCTGGAGATTGAATGTCATCCCCCAGCAGTGGAATAACCTTAAAGGGGAACTACGCAGTTTTTTTTAGCTTAATTAACCTTAACTGAACAGCTTCGGAGTCATTGGAATGGTTATATGACTTTTTTCGAGTTGAATGGTGTTCGTCTCGCTCCACCCTAGCGCCTGTGAGCAGATAAACCACCCTCGCAACTTTGGGCCGGCGAACAGCCAGTCTCAGCATCAGGAAGTATGGCGCAGAAGCAGAAAGAAAGAAGCAGAAAGCTAGGAAAGCATTGTCGGAGGAACAGAGAAAGAGGAAACGGCAGACTGACCGAGAGAGGAGTCTGACACGAGTAAACCTTGGAGCTGCCAAATATCTATTCTGAAGCTGTAGGGTGAGCTCTATAGAGAAACCTGTAGGGGGAGGCTCTATAGAGAAACCTGTAGGGGGGGGCTCTATAGAGAAACCTGTAGGGGAGCTCTATAGAGAAACCTGTAGGGGGGAGCTCTATAGAGAAACCTGTAGGGGGAGCTCTATAGAGAAACCTGTATAGAGGGGGAGCTCTATAGAGAAACCTGTAGAGGGGAGCTCTATAGAGAAACCTGGGGGGCCTATAGGGGGAGGGCTCTATAGAGAAACCTGTAGGGGGGGCCTCTATAGAGAAACCTGTAGGGGGGGCCTCTATAGAGAAACCTGTAGGGGGAGCTCTATAGAGAAACCTGTAGGGGGGGCCTCTATAGAGAAACCTGTAGGGGGAGCTCTATAGAGAAACCTGTAGGGGGAGCTCTATAGAGAAACCTGTAGGGGGGGCCTCTCTAGAGAAACCTGCAACTGCATAGCGCCCCTTTAAAACTCGAGAGTCGCTTTCCGTCTCCCATCAAGAGTACCTTTCCTCTCTGCTCTACAGTTCACTCTAATTGCTATTCAAATATTCCTTCTGCCTGCCTCTTCTTTCCTGACACTTCTTTCTTTCTGTCCGTGATTTTGTCACTGTGGTTGTCTGGCTCTAATTTGTGGGGATCTCATTCTGGTGAAGCTTTTTTAAAACTCATTATGAATCACTCTGGATAAAAGTGTCAGCTAATGTCAAAAAATATGTTCTGAAATGATAAATGTGAGTGAGCGTGCTTACGGTAATCGGATATGAAAGTGTCAGGTTTAAACAGATCAGTGTCATCGTGGTCTAATTCTGCAGGATTTATTTTCTCCACTTCAGCTTAAACTGGCACAGATCACTATGCTGATTTTTTTTAAATGACTGGTTTCATTATAAGATAACTTATTTAGAATGTCTTACTCATTTACTCCATATTTTACATTTAATTAAAAAAATGTCATGAAGAAAAAGCCAGTAAAAGAATCTGCCACTGCAGTGAGTTATTAATCTTAAAGGAATAGTTTGACATTTTGGGAAAGTTTGGGAGTGATACCACTGTTTGTACGGTAAATACAAAGCTGAATCCGGCTGCCGGGTTAGCTTAGCTTAGCATAAAGACTGGACACAGGGTGAAACAGCTGCTGGCTCTTGGGATCAGTGGTGTCTTCTCATCTAAGTCTCCGCAAGGAAGTAAATACATTTATTTCACAAAATGTCAAACTTTTCCTTTAAATTAGCTCAGAGGGTTGAAAGAAATACGGGTTTAACTTTTCGATTCTATGAAAAGTGGGATCTCCCTTCTCTCAAACGTCCCTGAGGTTTCTACCAGAGAGAGAGAGAGAGACGGAGAAGGAGAAGGAAAGAGACTTTTCATGTCCTTTAATGATACATCTGACCAAAAATAGCTAAAAACACCTTTAAACCCAGCAGCTCAGAGAGGAGAGAGGCCTCAGGCAACGTGGCACTGTCAGCACAGTGGGACATACATACAGTAATGAGGTTAGCTCCCAAATCACCTTCGTCTTCGTCAAACAGCACCAACGTTAGGCTCCATTCAAGCCGTCACCTACATAATGTAGTGCACTTCATGGCTTTCTACACAGCAGCCTGTTTTCTTTATAATGTATAAGTCTGAACTCTGCAATGCCAGGAGAACCTCTTGAAAAATTCACCAAGTCCTTCAGGAAACGTAAAAGGAAAAAATAAAAGGAAACAGGGACTCTCTGGATTGATTCTACTTTAAAAAAAAAGCTTCAAAAAATATGAATCTGATATTTTCTATAGGCTTTTACATGAATAAAATAAGAACTCGTCACTGCCTTGAGTGCATTTCATTCTATATATTTACAACTTTTATTACATTCACTCTTTTCTGAGCTACGAACACTTATGAGAAACAGGCATACTTTTTTTTGGCACGTATTTGTCTAACTATAACATCCCCCATCATTACATGGATGTTTCCCACAGACACTGTTCAGAGGGACACAGAGGGGACGCAGACCTTTTTTTGTTTTTTAAACACAACTGCAAGACACAGCTATCATCACGCGACCTCATCTGGTAAATTCATACCAACATTTGTTCTCTTTCCAGCCATCAGAGGGTGCAAGAAGTGATGAAAATGTCACTGAACAGCCAGAAATCAGCTTACTCTCGTCTTCTTTTAGCATTATTGTAAATAAAAATAACACAGAACAGCAGCTGCTAATCCACATAATCATAATCACTCCATAAAGGTTCAACATTACTTGTTTCTCTTTTCAGATCATATAAGGCAGATAAGAGTAATGTATGAAAATAAATACAACTTTCCAATTCAGATTAAAAAAAAGCAGCTGAATGGAGACAAAGGAGATGGAGTTGCAATCAGGACAATTTTGTTGAGGGAAATCAATCAAGATAAAGTCCAGTTGTCTACAAAAAGGTTGGATTTTTTTAAATTAATTTTTTAACTTAAAAAGAAAATCAAGTTTTGACAGTATCTTGAGTGTCACTAATAGAAAACTGTAATTTACAGTCAAATAAAATATAAAAACATGTTCCAAGTTCTTATTTTGTGTTGCCGTGTTTACTTTTCAGTTATCACTTATTCTATGCTAAATACATGTCAAAAATCTTTTTGGAGTTTTTTATATTAAATTCCCTTTACTTAAACGTATCCAATCAGATGGGATTTGGGGTGTGGGGAGACTGGATTTCAGTCTGCAAAAAATATTGTTTGCATTTCCAATTATTTAAGTCTGTGCCATAATTTCACATATTCCATTATACTCACAAATACTGTATGTCATATCAGGGGCTTCTGTTTCACTGTGAATTAAATGTGGCCCCCTTTAAGTTGCTCTGGTTGTTGTTTTTGAATGGTGTAGTCAGAGGTTTTCAGAGATAATAATGAGGAAACATTCGAAACAACTGGTCCAGAAAAGCCCACACATACACCTCGTCTCTGCTCGAATACTAACAATCGTGAAATGTCACATAAGTGACCCTTGACACAAGGTCTCCCCAAATACTGCTAGCCGTTGGTTCCCTGCAGTGAAAAACCACTTGATTTTACACTGTACAAATGCCAGCCGGTCTGTTCGCACACACATGCAGACAATAATTTCACTGTGAGACACTCAAAGGGCTTCTGTTGGCTCTCTGACAGATGCACAGCTCCCGTTCTTCACCTCCAGGGAAAAGTTCATCACAGCAGAGCCGTGACATTTGAAGGTGACTGGTGAATTAGAGAGTGGAGAAATCTGCTGTGTTTTTATGGTTTAACATAATTTTCTATTTTTTTTTTTTTTTGTATCTTATTCCTCTTCCTTTATCCAGTGAGCCAAATCGAAGCATAATCTGGACAAAGGAGAATCGATCTCTCTGAGTAGAAACATGGTTCATTACAGATGACTTCTTTTCCTCTGCTGCTGGACTCGAGTCCATCAGTCAGCGTTGCTTCTTCTGGCCAGGATCTTGCATGTGTAAATGGCTGCAGGTGTGTGTACATGTCTTGTGTGTTTATATGGGTTTGTTTAATTAAGTGCGTGGACATTCAAAACGCAGTGGTGTTGACAGGCGGGTGATAGGTGATGCACGGCGGAGCTGCGAAGCTGTAAGCCGCGTACGCCACGACGGAGCCCACCATCAAGCCTGTCATATAAGACACCGTCATGGTGTTCCCTGGAGAGACACAAAAAGCAGAGCGTGGCATGTAAGACAGAAAGTAACAAGACTAACTAGAAAATGCATTTCCTGCAGAAAATGCGTGGGAATGCTGAATAGCTACATTGCTAAAGCTAAACTAGATTAATAGCTTAAATCCGTAAGAATAAGGTGAAGTAGTGAGGATAGTTAGAAAAGTATGAATCGTTTTAATTAACATGCATTTCATTAAAAAAATGATTAACACCACTAATGTATAAAACGTGGAATATTTAAAGGTTTTTGAAAAGCTGACGCTAAACTGAATTACTGGCTTTAAAAGTTCAATAATGCCAAACGATGTAGAATATTGTGAGGTCTGAATTCATTTTCTAATTGAAATTATGATAAAGTATGGAAGACTTACAAATCCTGTGAGAAACATTGATGAAAATGCAGAAATACGAAACAAATTGTTTGAAAAATCTCAAATGCATTGCACTGCACTGCTGAAAAACTTGGAAGTTGAAATGTAAAATTGTCAGTTGGAAGCTGAACTGCATTACCTTAATAAGCTAAGAGTTGAAATACATTTCTAGAAAAGCTGAAAGCTGAACTATAATACTGTCAAAAGTGAAAGTTCAAATAAATTGACTAAAAAGGCTGAAAGTATAAATACTTTGTATTATTATCAGACATATCCATTGCATAGAACAAACAAGCATAAGCTGAGAGGTGAATATGTTGCCTGAAAAGAAGGGGGCTATACTGTATATATGGATGAAATCACAAATGACACTATCTGTGTGTGTGTGTGTGTCAAAAGTGTCTGATAACTAGGGCTGTGCTCTATTGAAGAAATTCTTAGTCGACTAACTAATTCAATTGTATCAACTAATCGATTAGTTGATTTAATCGACAGATCTGTAAATCTGAGTTTCTCCGCAAAGAGTCATGCTAAAGCACCACTTTAATTCTTGTGTTTACCAGAGATGTGCTCGTACGTTTCTTGGAAATAAGTCATTCAGCATGAAAAAAGCATCAAACATGACTAATCGACTAAAGAAATCTAAGTTGACTAAGACAAAAACGACCGATTGGTCGACTAATCGACTAAGAGGGAGCAGCCCTATAACACTATCGATCTCAGGACGTGACTTTTTGTCGAAAATATTCATAGCATAGCATGTCGAAAAAAGTGATGAAAAGTCATAGTATAGCATAATGAAAAAAGTAATAAAAAAGTCATATTATAGTATGTAAAAAATATTCATAGTATAGCATGTCAAAACAAAGTAATAAAAAACCGATAGAATAGTATGTCGAAAAAAGTGATAAAGACTTAGTATATTGGACCTCAAAACATAATGAAACATATATAATTCAAAAACTTGGTTCTGTCTTCCAATCATTCTCTTATCACTCTAAATTAACTGACCTGACAAACAAGTCCATGTTTTTGGCATATTTGTCTCTGTCACTTGGTATATCGGACCTCAAAACTTACTGGAACAAGGATTTGAACACTAAACCTTCTGCCTTCCAAGCAGTCTCTCATCATTCAAAGCTATCTGACCTGACAGAAGAGCTCCCGATTTTGGCGCATTCGTCTCTTTTACTTAGTACATTGGACCTCAAAACTTCCTCAAACGTATAAGATTTGAACACTCAACCTTCAGTCTTCCAATCATAATCTTATCACACTAAGTTATCGGACCTGACCAAAAATTTAGGTTTTTGTAAGTGATTGTATAATATGTCGAAAAAAGTGATAAGTACGTCATAGTATAGTATGTCAAAAAAAGTCATAGTATAATATGTTGGAAAAAGTCATAAAAAAGACATAGTGTAGTATGTAGAAAAAAGTGATACAGTTAAAAAAAAGTCATGGAATAGTATGTCAAAAATAGTCAAACAAGGTCTCTTGATAGCTCAGTTTGTAGAGCACATGGCCACATGTAGAGTTTTTTTCCTCGACTCAGAGTCCCATGGTTCGAATCTGACCTGCAGCAATTTCCTGCATATCTCCCCCCTCATATCTAAGCTGTCCTAATGATTAAAGGCAGAAATGCGCAAAAAATAATCTTAAAAAAAAAAGTCATAGTATGGTATGTCAAAATAAGTGATAAAAAGTCATAGTATAGTATGTCAAAATAAGTGACAGTACAGTATATCGGAAAAAGTGATAAAAAGTCACAGTATAGTATGTCGAAATAGTATAGTTTGGACTGTACGGAGACTTGAACACACTGGTTCCCAACCCAAGTCCTTACACACTGAACCACTGCCAGACTTTGTAAGATTTCAAAAAATGTGATAAAATGTCATAGTATAGTATGGTATGAAAAAGTCATAGTATAGGTTGTCGAATTAAGTCAGAAAAAGTAATATTATAGTATGTCAAAAAAGTGATAAAAAAAGTCAGAGTATAGTATGCCGAAAAAAAGTCGGAAAAGTCATAGTATAGTATGTCGAGAAATTCGGAAAAAAAAGTCATAGTATAGTATGCTGAAAAAACGTCAGAAAAAGTAACTGTATAGTATGTCAAAAATAGTCATAGCATGTCTAAAAAAGTGATAGTATAGCATGTCAAAGTCTGGAATAACATGTAAACTCCACAAAAAAAGGGCCAGCACAGACTAGGAATCGAACCTGGGTCTGAGTCTGCAGTGCTTAGGTTCTGGTGCTAGCCACCATCCCACCAAATAACTCATGTGAATCATTTCACAACAGCTGTATTCTGTGAAGAGTTTAAAGTCTGAATGATGTCTGTAGGTGAAAGTATGTGGGAGGAGTAACATTTACAAGTGGAAGAAGCCTGAAGAGGATTTAAAGATTGCTCCACTGAACTTCAATGTAAAAAGAAAAAAACTTAATATTTAAAAAACTATAAAAGGTAGAGAAAAGTTGAATACACAAATGTCCTTAAATTGGGAGAACCATATTAGTAAATTCAGTAAATTCCTTAATATGTCCAGTTTTTCCAAGTATAGTCTAAAGATCCAGGGTCCTTCATCTCGTCGGTTAAATCCATAGAGGGCTGATGCAGCCCGTTAGTCTGGCTATCACCAGATTGCCCGTTCCATTGACAGCAAATCCATCCAAATCGGTTTTACACTAACAACGAGATACATTGAGTTAATTAGTGAGCTGGTAGGCTTTTCTCCTGTACTGACAGCAGACAGACACATCTTCAAATAGCTTTGTTTGTCCATCCACCAATCCAATACACAAAGATATTCAGTTTGCAATGATACACAGCAGAGGAAAGCAGCAAATCCTCAACATTTGAGAAGAGCCATTGAAAGCTTGCTATTTTAGCTTGATAGATGACTTGAATGATTTCTTTATTAATTTTCCGTCGATCAACTAACACATTTACAGTTTGTTGTTATTTTCTGAGCTGTTTCACGCTGAAGACAAAAAACTCACACCAACCTTTACAAAATCTCTCTACATAGAGTTATTATGGGTGTGCAAAAAATCGATTAACATTCGTATCGTGATTCAAGCTCTACCGATTCAAAATCGATTCATAGAATTCCAAAAATCGATTCATATTTTTTATTAATTTCCTTTTTGTAATGGCGTGTATACTTTTGTCCTGAAATGAGTTTAGCTCGCCATTCCCATATATGGCGCTGCGTCCAATTCACACTGATGCCTAGGCACTCTTGTCATAATCAGAAGAAGACCGAGTGCAGCAGAAGTAGTTTAGTCAATCGTGAGCTTAGAATTATAACGTTCTATCTCCGTTTAGGGTAGTTCTGAGATATTGAGCATCAAAGTTTTTACATCCCAGCTGGCGAAACTGTTATGTAGTATGATCTACTATTAATGACTAACTAACAAAATATTTTTTTTACAAAAATAACACCACACAGGCATTAATAAACACCGAATGGATCAGATTATGTCAAAAACTCAATTTCGACCAAAAGTGGAGATAGAACCTTATAATTTTAAGCTCACGCAATGGCAAACCTCACAGAAAGAATTATTTAACCTGCTCCATCCATATTGAAGGCGAGAGTTTGGGCACATTTTGGCTTTTATAACCTCGAGGGGAAGATGGAACTTGATAGGAATCATGCTATATGCAGGCTATAGCAAAGTGAAAGTTAAGTATTTTGGAAACACCACAAACTTGAGAACTCACATGGTACGCCATCACCCAGAGATTAACATTAAAGATGTGGACGAACAACAACAACCTAAAGTACCTAACAGTCAACCAACATACTCTTTCAACGCTCTAAACTCCCATCCAACTCTCAACAAAAAGCTCTTTTATTTAAAGTGCCCATATTATGAAAAAATCTCCTTTTCTGGGATTTGGGGTGTTATTTTGTGTCTCTGGTGCTTCCACACACATACAAAACTTGTTCAAAATCTGCACGTCTTTTTACGTCACCAGCCGAAACGAGCTGGCCAACTGCAACCGTTAGCATGCTACCTCGTTCTCAATAGCAAAGCACTGCTACAACACACATAAGTTCACCATAATCTACAAAAGAACTACTTACATGTGCGCCCTCGTTTAGAAGTCTCCCAGCTAATCCTGCCTTGGAACTGACCAAGTTGGAGAAACAGCCTTTCTTTTACTGTCTATGGAGCTAGCTGACATGATCTACATCTGAGCTACTGAGCATGTGCGAGTGCAATCAAAGATAGTACAGAAGAAGAAGATGAAAAGAGGTCTCACTCTGTAGCTAAAACAGAGACCAGGTGAAAAGAGGATCTGCAGCAGTGAGAGAGAGCTGTGCAGTCCAACAAATTTTTTTTTTTAAATTAAACCATGTAAACCTATTCTGGTAAACCATAAAATAAAAATATGAACCTGAAAATGAGCATAATATGGGCGCTTTAACAGTTTTATTTTATACTTGAATTAAATGTATTTGAAAGCTGGCCAAAGCTTGGCACTTAGCAGTTTTTTGTTGCAAAAGTTTTTATTTTTGTATGAAGACATATAAAGTAATATCAAACTACATTTAATTTGTTGTGTTTCTTTTCTTTTAAATTGTATGTCTACTGCAATCACATGGGAGACGTAACTACATTTACATACTGGGAATCGATATTGAATCGAATCGTGACATTTTCTGAATCGTGCCCCCCTAACAGTTATGTATCTATAATGGTGAGTAACTCACCTGCCAGCTCCCTCTGTTCGGGCGGGACTTTGCCCGCAGCCTGGATCATCGGCACAGACCCAAAGTAGCCGTTGGTGACTCCCATGAGGAGGGAGAAGAGACAGGGCCAGGCAGGATGGGACAGGGTGGGCGCGCTGGCCGGGTACACACACATGACGAACAGAGGGATGAAGACCACTCTCAGGCAGGAAAAGAAGAGCAGGCGGCCTCCGGACCAGTCGTACGGCAGCGCTGCCAGAATCTGCGGAAAGAGCAGGGGTGTGTTTCAATGATGCTGTGGTTAAATTCTGCTTTGTCGCCAGAAAGTTTGTGAAAATGTTTGTTTTAGAAGATTAGACCCTGCTATAACTTTCTAAGCCATTGGGGCTCTTGCTGCTAATGGTACTTTCTCCTCATGCTGTCATCATGTCACCAGCCTGGTCACACACTGCTGTGGGATGGCATCCCATTCTTCAACCAGCAGTCCTGACCTCGACACCATTGGACACTTGTGGGATCAGCTTGGGCGTCCCACAGCAGTGTGTGACCAGGCTGGTGACCAGCATGAGGAGGAGGTGCCAGGCTGTCTAGGCTGTGTATGGCTCTTCCACACGCTACTGAGGCTCCTGGTTGTGAAATTAATACATTGTTTAAATTGCCAATATGTCTTGTTTCTTCAAACTTCAATCATCCAATCCACCAAACACCAAACGAGTCAATGGCAGAATAAGCTGTTTGGCATTGGCAGAGAAGATTTGGCACATTTTTCATGGGCACAACCCACATACTCAGCGCTGCAGCTCATCCCACAAATGCATGTTCCTTACAAATGGGGCAGCATTTGAAAGGGAACTAAACAGGCATTCCAATGGTATAAGAAATATTGCCAAAAAGCATTGTTACCACAGAGAAATAATCTACCAAACACAAATGTCCTTACTTTTTGTGCTAAGTTTAGATACCTTCAAGTAAAGTGTTACCTAAATAAATCACAATGCCAATTTTTACCACTCTATTCCTTGCTCTTTCCTCTCATGCCTTTTTTCTTTTTACTTTTAAGCTACCTTGATTTTCCTTTTCCATTATTTATGCAATTTCTTTCCTACCCCCTTATCTTTTTCCACCCATTTCAACAGAATGCTTAATTTGCCATTAGGACAAAGTCAAAGCGTACAATCAGAATAACTTTCACTCAAAGGTCTTTTTTCCTTTCAAAGTCAAAATTATGACTCAAGGACAGCAGATAAGATTCCTAAATATTCAGAGAAAACCTTTGAGCTAAGTACAATTACTCTAAAATAAACCAGACTTTTTTTTCCATTCTTACTCTCAGGTTTAATAAATGGAGCGAGGTCAGCTCCAGTGTTACAGCATGACTTTGTATCTTTCCTGCCTCTGTGGTGCCGAGACGCCTCGTGTACAATTAAATCCCAGGATCTCAGGAGGTGTGAAATGAAAGGGATTGCCAAGAGCTACGTGAATTTTAAGATCATTTTTGGGGGGCATTTTTAGGCCTTTATTTCCACAGGACAAATGAAGACATGAAAGGAGAGAGGGGGGAACGACATGCAGCAAAGGGGAGGAGCAAACCCCTACACATGTGCGCCTGCTCCACCAACTGAGCTAACCTGTGAATTTTAGAACATAAAAAGATGAGGTTACAATGACAAATTATGAATGCTGTTATTTGATCAAGTGTATTTTATTCTTGAGGGCGTATTTCCCCTAAGGACAGGGAGGGACATGTTGTGTCCTAGTCACTTTCCAAAATCTTATTTTTGTCCCCCTCACTTTTACAGTTTCATTTTGATTTAGTCACTACAAAGACCACCAAACAGTTTCCTCTCATTGGTACTCCTGAACTCTACTGCTGCATGAGAAGAGCTGCTGTTCTTTGTAACTCCACCTGCAATATTTGACCATTACTTAAAAAAAAATCTAGTGGGATTTGTTTTCATTTGATGATTTTATTTTATTTTACAGTTTTAGCGTAATAATAACAGTTTGATCAACATTGATGAAATCATCGGTACCTCACATCTTTTAAGGATCACTAGGGTTGTACTGTGCCCCGCGAAGACTTTATAACTTGAGTTTTACTCTATCGCTGAACATCACAGCTGTTCTTTTATCCTTCTGTACAATTAAAAAAAACGGGTGCCTCACCTTGCCAACAAAGTCCGACATGTTGAAGGTGGCCATGATGAGGATGGGGAGCCACTCTCCTAAGGTGGGGTTTCGTATCTCTGACTCCAGCCCGGGGAACAGACACAGGGTGATGCTGTAGGTCACTGCTATAGACAGCATGTAGGCCCAGATCACACGGGACACCACGTAACGATGCAAGATCATGTCTGATTAGAGGAGACACACACACACACACACACACACACACACACACACACACACACACACACACAGGGTGATATTTAAAAAGCTAAATCTCTCACTTGAGCATGTTAACTAAGAACACTCTCCTCTTCCCATGAATCACCAGGGGATGCATTTCAATTTCAAATCTGCTGGAGTCAGAGGTTAATGGAGCGGTGAGAACACTGCATTAAAAGAGAGAGTACCACGGACACCAGGCCAGCTCCTCCTTATCTTGGCTTTCGGGGCGTCGAATCGCACATACGTCCCACCCTCAAAGTCCTCAACGCCTTCCTCTGTTGTGATCGGTGCTGCTGTCCCGCCGTTTCCCTGGAAAGAGACAGATACAGACTCTTCAGACGAGAATAACCTTCAAGGCCAGTCATCAACATCACATCAAGTCTTCATTTCCAAATTAAAACAGAAAACATATGAACTATTAAATGATTAATTATCGAATTACACAGCAAAACGTCCTTGTTCTGTTCCCCATTTCCTGAAAACTATTTTAAGGCTTTTTGAATGGCATTAACAGTTCATTAGGAAAACACCAGAGGTAGCCATCACACAATAAATAAACATATTGCCTTGCAGTGGTTAAGTGAGCTTTATCTTCTTTTTTTTCATTAAAGTAAGAATGGCTTCCTGGATGCATGACATCAGCTTTTTTATGGCAGCAGCTATTAGAGACGATCGATGGGAGTGGCTGCAGAGAGGCCCAGGAGCCAAACAACACACACACACACACACACACACACACACACACACACACACACACAAACACACATTCCCTCTTTATCTAAACATACTCTATAAGCACATCCTTCTACTCGTGCTTCTTTCTTCTACACCTATGTTTTCATATGCACATCATTCACACAGACACACACACACACACACACACACACACACACGCACACACTCACACGCACACACACACTCACACAGCCATCCATTAGTTGATTAGAAGGACTTGCGGGCCAGAAGCACCACTCATCTTGATTGTACCTTGGAATAGAGCGCTCATTTTCCCCCGGCAACCGGAACAAAGAGCTGCCTGAATCAGCCCCCAGACGAGACACACACACACACACACACACACACACACACACACACACACACACACACACACACACACACACACATTACTGTCAAACACGGGGGGGCGTTCCTCACAATCCTTGTGTGTAATGGTGTACAAACACCACGCACACATGATAGAGTGACAGCCTGAGGTTATGTGTCTTCCTTTGAAGGCTCTGAACAGACACCATATTAGCTCAATGTCTACAAACTGCTGCTTCAAGCATGAATACAACATCAACATCAACAGTTTTCTCCCTATACCTCTAGATTTCCCTCAAAAACTCTATCTGTCTTCATATTTTTTATCCGCATCCCCCACTATCATCCCTAAATCCCTTTCTCTTTCTCTCTCAATATTTCTCTCACTGAGTGGCAGCCAAAAAGCAGTCTGCAGCTTAAATAAATGATACTGCATTTAAAAACCCACACAGCTCAAACTGACAACACACACACACACACACACACACACACACACACACACACACACACTTCTAACATAAATCAACAAGGAAATGGGAGTTGCATGACATCACAGTTCAGAGACCTGACTTTTCTTCCCTGTCTTGGTTCAGAAACAAAAACAAACAAAAGTTTGTTGTTGCAATATTTATGAAGGATTTAATGCCTCGTGGGGGCGCTAGAGGAAAAGTCAGGAGATCACCAAAGTCAGAAGGATTCATCCTCTGAAGATCATGAATGACACAATATCACGGCAATCCATCCAGTAGTTGCTTAGATATCAATCGGCTGACAGACCAACACTGCCATCCATAGAGCCACTCTACTTTGCATGACCAAGGGACTGTTCGTTATTTATTTAAGGGGCCACTGGAGGAGTTTTGGGACCTTTAGTCAAAATTGACCTGACCCTCCCTTCATCAGCAAAACATTTTGGATGACCCTCCAACATGATTGGGAGAAAAACACATCCCACTCCTCTGTTATGGTGTGGTGGCCATTTCAGTAGATTTACTCACTAACGTTGTTGTGGAAACACAATAAGCATGGACACTAAATGTATACTTCCTGCGTTACTTCAAATACTAAGTTACTCATCTAGTAAACTAGTATTCACATAAAATAAAACATTAAACTAATAAACTGTCCACACACTTACAAATCTTACTTCCTCTGCGATGACATCATGGTGCACCCTGTACCCAGTCCCGGTGTCACGCGGGTCGTGGCCTCTGGCCGGGCCTTTGCCCCGGGAGTGGCTGGTGTAGTAGCGGACAAATTGGGAGCGGCGGACCAGCAGGTGAAGCAGGAAGCAGAGCATCTCCATGCTGATGGAGACAAGGAAGAAGATGAGCGTGTTCCTCCTCTCGTCGGGGATCAGTAGCTTGGTGAAGATCCGCGACAGGGAGATGATCACACCAGCTGTACCTGTGGGGGGGGGGGGAAAAGAAGGGGATGAAGGACGTGACGGCAGGGATGAATGAATATCTGGAGTTGCATGTACTCTAATGTGCCAAAGCTGCTGCTGAACTCTTTCAGTGTGTGGGCTGGGAGGGGGGGAAAAGAGAGTGATTGGGCTGATGGCGCCCCTGTTTTTACTAAACTTTGTTCTTAATTACTATGCACATCATGTCATTTATATATAGTTTTGTGATATTTCTATTTAAAATTGTAATTTGTTTTGTTTTTTAAATTTGTTGTACCTGCCCAGGGACTACAGGTGGAAATTAGCAATTGTTGCTATAACCTGGCCCAAGACATATTCTCTTGTTTAACAATGTTTATTTGTGCATTGTCCCTGTTTCAAATAAATCAATTTCCAATTCCAATTCCAAAAAGGGATATAGGGATGTGTGTGTGTAATTGTTATGTCTGTGTGAGCGTACTTACTCTCTCCGGTCATCACCCCCTGTGTGTACCTCTTGGGCAGCATTCCCATGTAACCATAGAAGCTAGACTGCTGCACTGGGGAGGGATGAGGAAGTATTTATCAGCGCAAACAGTCAACGGCACAACTTCCTGAACCTCCACACCACTGGCGAGAAGCCGCTCGGACCTCCCGACCTCCGCTAATTAAACTGTTTCTACTGTTAGCTAAAAGACTGGGTGTTCACACTCACAGTACAAGCAAACTGGCTCAGTGTATGACAGCTGTTAGCAGCAGCTGAGGACTGAAGCCTTGATTGTTGCTTGTTCATTTGACAGCTCTGACTGAGCACCACAAGCACCACCATTTAGCATTACCCTCTCTCTATATACGTATATACACAGGAGGTGGGTAGAATATCATGAACACTTAAGACCCTTACAATATATTTGACCTTTCAGAATTTATTTACATGCAAGCTTGAATTATGCCGTATGGTAACATCTGAGGCTGGACGGACAGACAGATAGATAGATAGATAGATAGATAGATAGATAGATAGATAGATAGATAGACAGACAGACAGACAGACAGACAGACAGATAGATAGATAGATAGATAGATAGATAAGATAAGATAAGATAGATAAAATAGATTAGATAGACAGATAGATAGATAGATAAGATAGATAAGATAGATTAGATAAATTAGATAGATAGATAGATAGATAGATAGATGGATAGATAGATAAAATAGATAAAATAGATTAGATAGATTAGATTAGATAGATAGATAGATAGATAGATAGATAGATAGATAGATAGATAGATACTGTAGATAGATACGTATTATTAGTAGTAGTACCTGTACATCCAAAGGCCACTACTCCCACTGACACGAGGTTGATAATATAAGCCTGCCTGGTGGTGAACTTGGCCAGCCACACATCAAACACACTGACAAAGACCAGCGGCCCGAGAGCGAAGATGTAACCTGCGGAGAAAGAGACGGACAGACAAGTGAGGAGACGCCACTGAACCAGGTCACGCTGCAATCGCACGACTGAGCCCATCTGACAGGGCCGACGGGCCAGCGGTATCACTTCCATCTGACGTTCCATCCTGGGTGTATTAACTCCAGAGACAAGCTCTCCAGCAGACAACACACTTCAAAAGACATTTCCTCAAGGATGCATGAGAGTTATTTTAAGCCGCAGAGTGTGGTGAAACCTTGCTCCTACGTGCACCGTATGTGTAATGATTTCAAAATTCTCCTAAGGGGGCCATACATTTTTAAAGACATTTTTTTTTCATATGGATTAGGATGAGCAGCTTTAATTTTCGCAAAAATGTGTAGCAGCATTAAAAACCAGCTTTTTAATGAATAATTTTGGGCAATATTTAAATCTTTCCATAGGCTTAGTCTTTAACGATCCTAGAGCAAAATCTGCCAGGAATGTGCACACTTGTATGTGAATGGTTTACTTAAATAGCATAGTGAGTTTGCTTTAAAAATGTTTTGAAGCTGATGCAAGATATTAAAGAAGTGAACGAGAAAGAAATACCCAAACTCTTGAAATACAGCCCCTTGTGAGTTCCCAGTCTTTGCCAAAGTTTGTTTGAAACACTTAAATAAATAATGTGAAAGAATAAAACCCAAAGGAATATTACGGCAGAGTGCATTTCTGTCTTTATCTTTATTCTCTCTTCCCCATTTTGTTCTGTGTATTCTGCTCTGATAAGCTTTGAGGTTTTCAGAGGGTCATTAATTAATGAGTTAGAGAAGAGGTTCCCATAATGAGACTTTTTTTTTTTTTTTTTTTTTTTTTCACAATTAAAGCTCAGTCTGTGAGTGGGTTCCTGTTTGACTT